>NC_079890.1:36099144-36315986 GCF_024868665.1 Triplophysa rosa
GGGAGAGAGAGAGAGAGAGAGAGAGAGAGAGAGAGAGAGAGAGAGAGAGAGAGAGAGTGAGAGAGAGAGATTTACCAACAACCACCAGGAGAGTCCATATTAGATAGATGCCACTGTTGAAATGTGTGGCGTACTGTCTGAACAGACACATGAGAATGGGAGGCAAGACGAAAAACAGCACATTGCTTATCTGAAAAGAGACAAAGAAACAAGCAGTGAATCTCAACGGGCCTGAAAAGCATGTTAAAGTCTTAACACGTCAACAAAAAATACCATGATATCACAAGATACAAAAATAGCATTTGGCTTGACATTAAGCCTGGCCTTAATGTAGTGTGAATTCAGGTCAAGGACATGAGACGGCTGTCAGAAAGTCTGCCCAAATTTACCACACCCTACATTTTGTAGAAACTGTACATAAGTAAAAACTTGTTGTGTTTATCAAGTTTATGTCAAGGAAACAAACATAGAAATTCACCATTACGAAAATTACCCATAGTTTCACTAAAGTAAAAGTGTAACAATGATTTTTGGTAGATTGATTCCCATTTGTGTAACCATTTTTACTACGATTATCTTGACTAAACTATGGTTGCTTGCAGTAAAATCATTACGTTTCGGTTATTATTTTACGTCACGGTTAATTTTAGTACATATTTTACACGATATTAAAATACATTTGTTACATAGTATAAAAAGACACGTGGTTTGATCATCTTTTACTTTTTGCGGACACTGTACTGTTTAACGATGCTGTGTTTATCAAGTCCATGTCCAAAGACAAATAAATAAACTAATACAAATATAAAAGGAAGTAGTGGAAAAAGAAGAGAAGCATAAAATACTGTGGAATCAAGTAAATATTTCTCAACCTTAGTCGAGTACGTTACATGTGCGTCAAACTAAGACAAAGCGTCAAGTTTACAGACTTCAAACTGTCAGTCGATCATGAAGTGACACACAATGTGACACATCGAACTCGAGCGGCGGGCAACGAACACACGTACCGTGTTATAAAATTCCGCTATTCCCGGATAGATGAGATAATTCCCTTCACACCAATCCACATCTGAGCTGCCAGCCTGGAGATGATCCCATAAATGCACGTCCATCTCCACTCGGACACTATTAAAGGACTGTACAGATGAATTTATCTAATTCAGTTTAAACAAACGTCTTCACACAAGTTGCGTCGCCGCCTTTAACGCGCGTGCTAAAACGGCGACTGTCGTTCCCAGCGTTTATTTTAATCGGTGCCGAGCATGTCATGGTGAAATCCAGTTCGAGTTTTGAGCTTTTCACCCGTGTCGCGTCTGACCCGCACACACTGTAGAAGACTGGAAATAACAACAGATCAACATGTGATCCGCGCATGCGCAGAGCGGCCCGGACGAACCGCGCTCAGAAGACACCGTCGTTCACGTGTTTCTGGATGAACTTCTTCTGTTGGTTCTGGAACAACATTCCTGTCAACAAAAAAATGATTCTTTAGCATCAGAGGCAAATGATAGGTCGGAACCCAGCCGCAAACTAACACCGTGTCTACTCTACACCGGACGCGACCGGCGCGACGCATTGTTCTAGATTGTCGCGTCGCGCCGCATCAAGTGTGGACAAAAATTTAAATTATAATAGGTTGTAAGCGTTCTATTGTCGCGCCGCGTCCGGTGTAGTCCCGGCGTTAACCTTGACCCTAAACTAATTCTACAATCTGACTGGTTCATAGAACTTGTTCTGGGACCAACATTGTTGACTCATAGTGACGAATCGTTGGTTAAATCCCATTCACAGATTACTTTGGTACGTCTATTATTAAGTTCACATAACAAAACATTCGCTACTGTACACTGGTGTAATAGTAGATTAATGGGTAAGCCTACTATTTTATTAAACTTATTGTCTTAAGTAGGCCTATATTTGTATTTTGGTTGTATACATTTTTTGTCATTTGTTTTAATTGAAAATAGTGCTTTTGCCATCTACCTTTAAAATAAATTGCATTTGGTTTGTTATTTTCTTGGATAAATGTATGACACCCATACACTTTAAGTGTGGGTTAAATGTACTTTTTGGGGCCTTTGTACATTTTGGATAGCTCACTGTACTTATAAATAAAAAAAAGAGGGCAACACACAATTCCTTGGTTTTTACCCGTGGAAAAATATTTGCATGATAATGTATGACGTAAGGACAATAGACGGGATTTTCAGGAAAAGCCGTTGCTTGGCACTGAGCTTGGCATTGTTTTTAAAGGGATAGTTCACCCAAAAATGAAAACTGGCCATTTTCAGGTCTGGGACATCATCCACTACCATAGTAGGACAAAAATGTTATATTCTTTTTGTTCTGTTGAACACAAAATGAGATATTTTGAAGAATTTAGGAACACAAATCGTTGTGGGGCACCTTTGACTACCATTTAATGTTTTCTATGGTAGTAAATGATGTCCTGGAATTGAAAATGACTTGCATTCTTCCAAAAATCTTCGTGTTCATCAGAACAAAGTAATTTATAAAAGTATGAAATGACATGAGTGAGTAAATGATAACAGAATTTCATTTTTTTGGTAAACTATCCCTTTAAGACACAGGACACTTAGTTCAGACAAAAAAGCATCGTGGTTAGGTAGTCAAATACTTTCTGCCAAGGCAATATTCATTTAATCTACAATGCAGTCTTTGCAACTCCAATATAGAGCTTGTTAATCGACGTCACGCCACTTTGAATGTTGCGCCATCTTGGGAGGTTGGTTGCTAGTGCGTTCGATGCAGTGTTTTGTTTTTCTTGTTTGATAAGGAAATATAACTATGGTAGGTCGGTCTTGCTGTGTTAAAAACTGCAATAGCATTACGCAGAGTCGTTCAGAAAAAAGCGAATGGTTCTTTCACTTTCGATTTCTCCATATATCAAACGGTACATATCAAAACAATAATAGCAGTGGAGTATTAACCTCCCAAGATGGCGGCGCAAGGGCAACATGGAACATAGGGCGTGGCGTCAGCTTCACGTTCTCTATAGTATGAATTATAAATAATACATCTTGAGAACATTGTGAGTCGGAGTTTCCAAAACACTTTAGCCACAATTAAATCAGGACCAAATGTATTTATTGCAGCGACTGAATTCTGTTCCGACAAATTCACATCCACTCCACAGATTAGGAAGAACAGCATCATTTCAACCATTCTCAACATCTTCATAATCTGTGGTGTCATTCATGATCTACATATACAGGTGTATACTTTGTATTTGCAAAGCTGTCCTCACACGTAGTTTTGGTGAGCCAACAATAATACAATTTTACGTGGCCACGATTAACCACGAGCGGATGTTAACCACAACAAAAATGAGTTTTGCAATGTACACAGTTCACAATCATCACAACAGTAATTTGCTTTTGTCAGTATTTTCCCACGTTCAAGCTAATTCTACATATTTACGGTCTGTTAATATAAACAGTATTATTGTCAATATTATCCAAGGTTGGAATGCTACGATAGCATAAGAATGAAGCTCATCACTTTAAAGTTGGCCAGTTTGAGGCCATTATTGAAATGTTTTGTCTGTAACCTGCATGTAAAAATGATAAGACAACAGTTACTGTAGAATGACATCGGCTGTTTATGGGTCACTCAGATCTCTCCGAAGCAGCAGAATTCATCCCAGACAATTCTCAGTTTGGAAAAGACCACATGTTTTACTTTTATAGGTTGAGATGCAATGCAAGCTTTCACACTAACAAGAGATCGTGATATGACTATGTGCGGTTTTATGCCATTTTCTCTAAAAATAAATGTTAACCTTTCTTTAACTTCATGTAGATACAGACTTGCCGTCATTTCTGGGTTGAACACATATTATGTTGTGACCAGTGTTGGGTAAGTTACTCTGAAAAAGTAATTAATTACTAGTTACTAATTACATATTCAATAGTGTAATTAGATTACTGTACAAATTACTCTCTCCAAAATGTATTTAGTTACTTATTACTAATTACTTTCTATATCCTACATCAACCTTGATTAGTTAAGTGATTTAAGGATAGACATGAAAGGGCTTATTTAATTCATTCAATCAAATAATATTAAACTACATAAAGTACTCTTATTAACTGACCAAAGTTTACAAATGTAAATATTAAAGCAAGGATTTTAAAGTTAGACTTTGAATTTTGATGTCAATTCCACTATTGCACACACATATTACGCAGTATTTAGTTTAATTACATCAGAAGTAACTACTTAAATTACAGAAAAAATAAGTGTAATCCATTACTTTACTTTTTCAAGGGAAAAGTAATTAAATTACAGTAACTAATTACTTAGTAACTAGTTACACCCAACACTGGTTGTGACATATTTTTCCAAGAAACGACGACACATTGCAATACGGCTGACATAAAAGCATATATTAATGTTACATAAATGTTCTCCACATGTTATCTGATTCCAGGGAGAAAAAATAGTTACTATAGCTATCAAAGACATTTTCCACACAACAAAAATGCAAGCCTACGAATTAAAATAAATAAATTAAGGCAGACCAATTGCACTCCATCGTGTTAATTTATTAGTCGTAAATAAATCTTAATTTTACAAATCCTACCTTGAGACTTGATAACAAGGCACGATAACTCTTGATTTATTTAGCGATTCGTTTACTAATGACAGTCACTGGAAGGTTTATACATCCTTTGGATTTGCTTGTACAACAGGACTGGAAAATGGAGTTTAAGAGTTTTCGGCTCAGACAATTAATGGACACTAGTACTAAGACTAAAGTCATCTACCCGATTAAAAAGCAAGTTAAAAAAGTTGACACACATTCTTGATCCTGTGAGGTTCTATGGACGTTTTCCTTTTTGACATTAGTCTGTGTGTGTTTAAATAATGTGCATTTAAGATGAAGAGTGTGTATGAACAGATTCTCAAGGACGTAATTCACACCTCAATTATATTTCATGATTTTCTTTTGCCTAATACCAACATTTAGATCAGAAAGGATGTATTTTAACACTCAATTCTTCATCACTATATCATCATTCATACTTATTTAACCCTCTTTTTAAGACATTAGAGATGCATTCTGGAATGTTCTGGAAATAATCCGATTGTCTCCCGTCACAGTATTTCATTTTAAGGTGATCTAGCAAATACGCACATTCTCACGCAATCCTCACGCCTCACACTGTGACGTTCAAGACCCACGTTAAAGGGACAGTTCACCACCCCAAAAAAATTCAGTCAGCTTTTATTCACGCTCACGTCTCATAAAAATCTGTATGTGACTCTTTCGTCTGCAGAACAGAAAAGAAGATATTTTGAGAAATGTCTCAGTGGTTTTATGTCCATACAATGGAAGTCAATGGGGGGGTCAATGTTGTTTGGTTACCAACATTCTTCAAAATATCTTCTTTTGTGTTCCGCATAAGGAAGAAAGTCAAACAGGTTTGGAATGACATGTGGATGAATAAACAATAGAATATTTTTTGTTTTTAGATGAACTTCGCTCTTTAACCTCAACAGGCCTGATGTTTAAGACTCCACAGACATCTAAACAAAGATCCCTCACTTTGAGAAAGGCAACAGAGTTCAAATATCCCCATATAGAAAAATATATATATAAAAACACAACGCAACATTGAAGAATGTTAAAGCAAACATTTCCGAAAGTGCACGTCGAGTAAGACCACAGTCTCTCCATATCTACAAGACTCCTTCCACAGGTGTGCTAGTAAGAAACGTCGAGAAACTTTCCAAGTCTTACAGTGAGAAAATTCATCCGCCCTCCAAAGAGTTCATCCGCTGCAGTCTGGAAAGGGCTCGCGAACAAGAGGCAGTGTTCGACATCTGAAGAAAATGTTGCGTCGACTCGCGGTACAGCTGGCGCCGTGACACTCTCAGAGTAAAGGAGCCAATGCATTTTTATTCGGCTAGCTGAGCAAAAAGTACCATTTTTGAGCGACGGTGCAAACAAAAGGAATAACTGTTCTCTAACTCATCCTCCTGGAGATGAGATCAGATAAATGGAGCTCCGAAGCATTTCAGACACCACTTCATGTTGTTGTTGGGTGGTCTGTCGATGGCGGACAGAGCTTTGAGTTGCTCTGAGCTCAGCTCATCGTATGCAAGACGGTACTCGCGGTCAAAGGCCTCTGTTGAAGGAACAGCGAAGTCAAAAAATGTTAAATGAACGTGCACGAATGTAATAAAAGTATGTTGATTAGCAGAATTGACGTACCATTGTCAATGTTCTCCTTTCCCAAGGCAACAAGCGACAGAAACAAAATCTCCCTGTAGATACTCCTGGAGATGTAAAGAAGAGGTGGTCAGAGCTAAAGATAAACTCATATCGAACATTACAGTCTCTTTGAAGAGTTTCTTCTGTTAAAGCTCCATGTGTAATTTTTTTGAGGATCTATTGACAGAAATGCAATCTTCAGAGGTGTATAAAGACCTTACGTAATGAAGCGTTGTGTCTTAGAATGAGCTAGTTCTATCTACATACACCACGGGTCCCCTTACATGGAATTCGCCATGTTGTTTCTACAGTAGCCCTAAACGGACAAACTGCTGTACAGAGCGCATTTCGTAAATACGTTATCTCCTTCAGCAAAAGAGCAAAAGCGTAACGACATCTTTGTCCTGTGTCAGCCGCCGTAGTGCTCCAACAGCGTGGAGTGAGTCATTGGTTGCAAGTCACTACTTCACCACTAGATGTCGCTAAATTTCATACACTGGACCTTTAAATTTTAATGTAATTTTATGATTTTGACATTTCTGTATTGCATAATTCATCTTTGTTTGTATTTGAAGCACAAATAATATTCGAGTACATTCTAGGGGTGTCCTCGACTAAGGTTTTACATATAGAATTGTAACGTCTTGCCTATAGTCGACTGAGAGTCCAAACGCACGCGTGTGTGTTTGTGCGCGCGTGCGTGCTATGTGGGGACGACACCAGGTGTCAAAAAAAAAATCAAACATTAATTTACAGAATTTGTTTAGAACAGAATATACCTTTATAATAAATAAAAATGAAAAAACGAATAAAGCCAGATTCAAGTCACAATGTGCAAAATAAATGTGATTAGGCAAAGTGTTTGAAATGCAGGGGAACATATATTCAAAACACAAGCCAGAAATAGTCAAATTAATGGACGTTTTCCTTACACATCACGTTACAATGCTGTGCCACTAGACCAGATCTCGCCTCAAAACTATTTTCAAAACTAGATACACTGTGTATGTTTATGTACTTGACAAACAAAATCTATCTCTTCATGATATGAGGAAAGATCTAGTGTGTTGTGACGTATGTTCAACCTCTGTCGTTTAACATCTGGCCGTTTCTTGATCTCCCGGAGGAGTAGGTTGATGGGGCCGTAAACGTCATTCGTCTGGATGTTACGAACAATGCTATTCAGTAGAGTTCGTGCCTCCTGGTGGTCAGTAGGGGCTAAAGTTCCCCTTCGTTGCACTGCAAAAGAACATACAAGATGTTTAAAGCCAATTAATAATGGTACAACAAAGCACAATTCAAATCTCATTGGAAGATGTACAAATGTCTGTGTAGTGTTAAAGAAGTTCTTCTGGACCAGCATTAAACCAAAAGTGCTGATGCGACGCATTCAACTAAAAGATAGAATATAAAAGGACCATATGACCGCCCCTGCTGTACTTACAGAAGGTCCTCCAGAGCTGATAGAGAGGCTCGGTGGGCTCCTGATGCAAGTTCACATTGTCCCACAGCAGCTGAACATACACCTGCTTACTGTCCTGAGACAGAGACGTCTGCGGCAGCTACACGAGCACAACAGACAAGAGAGATTTATCTTCACTTCAGCAAACACGGCAGTGACAACGGTCACGATCAATGAATAAATGAAGAGTGTGGTTCCAAAATGCGATGACTCCGTTTATTTTTTCTCCAAGAGTCATTTTTATTATGTTATCATGTTTTTATTGTGTTAGTTGAGTCAAAATCAAAACAAAACAACTGCAGTTTGATTGATATTAATTGGAATGCGCAATAAAAAACATGATTTTTGTGATCTCATTTTGAAACCAAACTCTTCAAATACATGGTTACGGTTGTACCCACTGAAAAATCCCTTAAACTACAGCTGAGTAAGAACAAGACATTTGTTTGCCTAGGCAAAATTGTTGATGAAAGGGTAGTTGCTAACGTGTTCTGTGGTTGCTAAGCTGTTTCTATGTGGCTAATCACGGACTCAACTCTAATTTGACGAAAATGATCTTCGTTTCTTCTTTTAATAGTATGTGTGTTCTCTGGGATTCAAACCCATGACCTTTGACCTGCTAACACAATGCTATTCCAACGAAGACATTTTTTTAAAATATATATTATACACATAATATATACAATATAATACACATAATATATTACGTGAGCACAAACTTTTCTTCTGGACGCGATTAATCGTTTGACAGCCCTGATCCACTTGCATGGAACAGAAATGTAGCGAAGGCTCATTGTGAAGAAAAGTAAAGACCTGAACTCCATTGTTGCAGTGCTCAGAGGTCAGGATGAGTCCTGGCAGAATGCTGGGTAGATCCAAACGACGGAAATACCACACCAGATTCCAGAAGATGATGGGATGCTGACTGAGAAACTTCTGGGTATAGATTACCTGAAAGAGAATTGAAATGGATTCGAGAACATCTCTCACAAAAGAATCGTATGTTCCCTCGTGTTTAACAAAAGCTTATCAATGTGAAATTTACACACCTGGTCACCCTCGTTCTCTAACAGTGACTCCAGCTCTTTACGCAGGACCAGCGGACTGAGATACGGCACCGAAACTGGTTTTGGGTTGGGCCACTTCTGACCCAGTGTGTCCTGGAACAGAACAATAGAGAATTAACCAAACAGAATAAATCGACCAATGACAGCTGATCTTGGGAGATTTAGCTACGCGAGTTAGGATTGGATGAAACTGTAGTTTTTGGTCATAAGGGCGTTTGTGTGTTTACTAAGAAGAAAGAGTGCGATGAAGCATGCAGAATGTGATGTTTGCTTATTCTTATCACAAAGTGTATTCTGAGCGGCTGCCAGCACTGTGCAATGTGATGGATAAAGAAAGTGTTTTTCTAGCATGGTTGTGATGATGGAATTAAATAAAAAGCTCTTCATGGCCACTCACCGCCACCTCCAGCAGACTGTTGGGCAGGCTGATAGTTGATATGCCGTGATTGGGCCGTTGAGTTGAGTCCAGACTCTGCAGCGGGCCGCCCACACTGTTACTCCGGGTTAAAGAGGTGTTACGCTTGTCTTGTCTTTCCATTAGACCCAGTGGGTCTGAATGTACCGGCTCCGGTACGAGGCTGTAAAGTAAGATGTCATAATGTTATCTCCGACAGATGACACATTTATCAAACCAAACATGATCGCCTCTGTTAGCCTAAAAAAAGAAATGCTAAATTTCATCTTCCTAAAAAACATGATTACAACGAGGAAAGAGCTAAAAAAAAGAGAGTTTATATTTTATTTAATGTGTGCTGTTCAATTAATATATTTAATTCAACAGTACAAGTTTAAGAACATTTTAAATAATTTATAATATATATAAACTGTATATATACATACATATAAATAAATATCACATATTTTAGTTTTAAATTAGCTTTATTTTTTACATTTTGATGTCAAGTCAATTTAATTTTCAATTTTTAACAATTTTGTTATGTGCTTTTGTCCTCTTATTATTATTATTTTTCTTAATATTTAATACGTTGAATTTCTTTCTTTCTTTTTCTTAATGTTTAGTAAGTTGAGTTTTTTCAGTTGTAGTTGTTTATTTATGTTTAGTTAATCATTTTAACTTGAACTTATTTCACTTTAATGCCTGGGCGACATTTCTTATTTCATTTTTAATTTAATTTAATTTAATTTAATTTTTATTTTTTGCTATTATTAGGCCTCTTTTTTCCTTCGCATTTTTTTAATTAAACGTGATTGTTTTAATAGTTTTAGTTTACAATAATAACCCTGTAACAGGTATTATTTATGTGTCTTACACATATCTGCATACATATTTGTATCAGATTTCTTTGTGGCTATTCTCAAAATACCAGTGCAACTCCTAAAAAAACAAAGACGCCAGTTCGGTTATAGACTGTTGTTGTCATTTTTCTTTCTAATCCAATCTGTGTGTAAACTGAATTGTATTAAGCACTCTACAACAGGTCTGACAATAGTAATGTGCTGCTGTTTATCTCTAAAACAAGCCTCTGATATTTATTCTGATACATCAAGCAGTCGTGTTTACGTACATCTTTGGAGTTCCAGTTTGAGAGACGGGCATCTCCGCAGGACCCTCTCTGTCCTCAGGGGATTCTGGGAAACTCATGAGATCAGAAGGGTCACTAGGACTGCTGACTTTGACCTCGGAGGAGCCAGAAGTGATCGGCTGTGTGCTGGAGCTGTGTATACTGTCTCCTGATGTGCTGATCAAGTAGAAGCTGGACACCAAACATGCAAAGTGTCCCAGCGATAGATAAATATTATTATTAATACCCTCAATTAACAATACAAAAATCTGTAAAGAAAAGATGTAACCAACCCAGTAGAATGCTACTGTAATCTTTACTGTTACTCACCCCGGTGTGACACGCAGGTCGTGAAACTCCACGTGGAGCAGAGGGAGAAAAGAGATTTGACAGAACGGACAGGTGGAGTTCAGATTGGAGTCGTCTGCCGTCCAGCCTGCCATGATCTCCTCGTCATACACCAGAGCTTCACAGGAGCGACACTGAGAGCAGCTGGACATCAGAACCTGCAGGCGAAACCACAAAACTAAGCCAAAAAAGAAACAAGTGACAGGTGCAGTTTCACATCCTGCAGTGATATCGTGGTATCAGCAGGGGGCGCTCATCTCACCTCTAAAGCACAGTTCTGGTAAATGCTGGAGGTGCTGGCGTGATGAGACGAACTATGTTCAGACCTCTCCGAGTCTCCGCTTCTCATTGATCGACCGGGAGTCAAAACTGTAGAAAGAGAGAGAGTCGGGCAAAAAGATGAGCAACAAAAATACACAGATGGATGGAAATCATTACGCTGCATCCCGATTCACATACTATACGTCTTTAATAGTGTTTATAATTACACTATTAATAGTGTAATAGTGTTTTAATAGCGTCCACAATTTCCACTGAAAATCTAAAATTTTACCCACAATTCATTGCAAGAGAGGAACAAGATTAGCAATGTTACACTTAATAAATTCAATTATACAGTCAATATTCTGATAGACATACTTAATGAAGAAAATCATTGAATCAGATTGGCTGTGTTAATTTTCCATCCTTGTAACACTGTTGCTGAATCTGTGTTTGTGTGACTCACATGGTGGCTGGTGTACACGGCCGGCGTCACTGCTCCCGCTGCTGCTGCCCAGGCTTGTGTTACTACGTGCGAGTCCGTTTGACGCCAGACTGGGCATCAGACCTCTGGGTAAAGAACTGTCCGCCGTCACGTCTTCAGACAACAGCTGCTCTTCTAGTCGAGCTGGGAAACTGTCTCTGGGCTGGGAGTTTTCCTCCTGAAACACACAAACCATATTTGAAAGGATCTTACATTTATTAAATACAACTTATAGCATTAAAACATTCGTTTTTTTGCACCAAAGGAAGTCCATTTACTTGATACTCCCTCCTCTCTCTGACATCAAAAATGAATGGGAGCAACTAGGGCTGAACGATTAATCGAAATCGAATCGCAATCGCGATGTGAGACGTTGCGATTTGCTAATCGCAAGAGGCTGCGATGTGGAAGCGATGTGAAAAATAAGAAACGCGTCTGTTCCAAGCCCGCTTTGAGTGGCATTCTTGCTAACCAACTGAGTGAGCGCACCTCTGTTATGCCTAATCAGCACTGCCCCAGCCAACTGCGTAAACGTCCGACATTAAAAAAAAAAACATAAGGCAGGAGAGAGAGAGTGTGTGTTATTATGGCATCTGCAGAGTCAGATCGATCATATTAGGCAAATAAATACTAAAGAACCGTCCAATTCAGAAGACCGCACACACACAGCCTGCACACACTCGACACTTCGCCGCGTCTCGCGGACGAGCCGTTTAAACCTGATGCGCACACACAGCCTGTGTCATACTCGCGCGTCTCGCGGACGTATGGCGTTATTATAATGACAAATGTCGCGAGCGCATTATTACAAGGCGAGAGCGCATTCTTGTCATACGAGCGCGCGAATCTCTCCGCTCGCACGCCGATTTCCTTTGCTCGTGCACAAAACTGGACGCGCGCTTTCAACTATACGCTGCTCTCTTATGAATTGTCTCTCCTCTCGCTCAGTGAGCGTGTGCGCACTCAAAATGCGTTCCGTGCGTCCACGAATCCTTTGGTACTCTTGCTCTCGAGAGGTCCTCCTGTGTGTTCCAGGCATTATAGGCTGTCAAAAGTAGTCAACCAATCAGGGATAGGCTTCCACGGCGGGCCAATGAAAACGCGACCTCTTAACTACAGTAGGCCTAATTGTTAAAAATGCTTGATGAAGAGTTGTTTTTCGTGTTCTTTTCTACAAAAGTGTCATGTTAATGTGTAATTCTTGTAAAATAGTATATTGTAAATTGCTGAGTTTCATTCTTATAAAATCTTTTAATATATAAATCTTTTAATGAGTGGATTCTTGCGTGTGGGTAGGTGGGTGGATGGGGGGCACCATGAGGTCTTAATACGCCTCTGGATCCACCACGTTCTCAGGTAACAATTTTAATATATTTGATGCAACATTATTAATCAAATGTATATTATAAATGAACGGTAAGGGAGCGTTTGGTATATTGCATAGAAGTTCAGTTGTGTGCCCTGAACTTCTGGAACACTGAATGCAGAACACTTACAGTGTGTGTCTGCAAACGCATTAAATGCATAACCAAATAGGTATAGAATATTATATGATATTTCCAAATGCTCCAGTGCTATTATTGTTTTGATATGTACCGTTACTTGTAGTAAATATTATTTTAGAATAAAGCTAACTTAAGACACCAATCTAAATTGTTCGGTAATCAATTTAGTACTATTTTGACAATATTATGTTTAGTGTAGGACATGCATGAGGACCACATGAACTTGAGGGTGTTGGCCTGTTTTGTCTGAATAACATGGTAGTTAAACTGACGTTTATATGTAGCCTACAAAGCATCCTAATGCCCCGTTCATTTCTAATACACATTTGACTAATAATGTTGCATCAAATATATTAATATTGTTACCTGAGAACGTGGTGGATCCATCTCGCTTCGTTGAAAACGTCGAGTCACTTTCAACCAATAAGATGCCATGTAAAAGGTCGCGTTTTCATTGGCCCGCCGTGGAAGCCTATCCCTGATTGGTTGACTACTTTTGACAGCCTATAATGCCTGGAACACACAGGAGGACCTCTCGAGAGCAAGAGTACTGAAGGATTCGTGGACGCACGGAACGCATTTTGAGTGCGCACACGCTCACTGAGCGAGAGGAGAGATAATTCATTAGAGAGCAGCGTATATTTGAAAGCGCGCGTCCAGTTTTGTGCACGAGCAAAGGAAATCGGCGTGCGAGCGGAGAGATTCGCGCGCTCGTATGACAAGAATGCGCTCTCGCCTTGTAATAATGCGCTCGCGACATTTGTCATTATAATAACGCCATACGGACGAGCCGTTTAAACCTGATGCGCACACACAGTCTGTTTCGTAATGACGTTTATAGTAGGCTACTTGAGTCCGGCTCCACACGGGCATCTGGCAATATGGACGAGGCTTGACGCACGCGCGCACCCTGTGTCAACTCACGCCTATCTCCGCGTTTCAAACAAATGTAAATTCTATCTAACTGTTTTGCTAATTTCACTTGGATGAAATTAAACATTCAGCACATTTTGAACTTGTTTTAAAAAATCCCACATACTTAAAAAAGTATAAATCAGCCCATGTAACCTATGAACTATTTTAATAATTCACTAACACAATAGAAAATGTTATGGATTTAAGGGTTACAATGGGAGTTGTATTTGTTTTAATGGAAACTATAATAGTGTACACTGGTTGGATTCTATTGGTGTGATGTAATCTGGAAGTTGGGAACCAATATTTGAATAATGCCCAAAAACACACTACAAAAATGAATTTTGTAATGTTTTTAATGGAAACAATTAAAATTTCTGTAATGTTTTTTGTTGTTGTTTTCTTTCAGCAGGGTAACTATACCCATATTGTGCTCCACACAACAATATTGAGCTGAAGCTTGAATTTGAAAAGTTAAAATCGCAAATCAAATCGCAATCGCAATGTCTGTCAAAAAAAATCGCAATTAGATATTTTCCCCAAATCGCACAGCCCTAGGAGCAACACACAGCTCTTTTGCATTTAGAACGCTTGATTCTGTAACGTGCCTTTTTAGTGTTTTGTGGATCTTTTAGATGAAGTTAAGGATTGCTGGTCTTGGTTTTGACTCAAAGTGATGGTCTTGACACCCTCCGGTCTTGGTTAAGGTGGATTAGACTACAACACTAGTTCAGAAGAATAAAAGCATCGATCCTATTTCTGTATACTAAGCAGGCGTCATGAAAATGTAGGTGGTCGTGTGTTAAAATGTCTTCATCCGTGTAAAGTTAGATAGGTAGAAACGAGTGCACTTTTGGGACAATGGAGGAGATTTTGTGTTTTGAACCTTTTAGCACGTTTCCAAAATATAAAAAATATGCAAATGTCAAGAAAAGTTTGAGTCCTGATTTTTAGGATTTGCACTAAGGTAGATTCTGGGGATGCCGAATTTATTTGGCCGATATGGTTTTTAAAAGACAACTATCGGTTGGTTCTGATATTTTTAAGTAAAAACATGCATTAAGAAACAATAGCTAGTTTACCACTGCATTATTAATTGAATCGATCAATGAAAACCATTATTAACTCATTTTCACAGAATATTAAAAAGGTTTCAATAAAATCGTTTTCATTGATCGAACAGTCCAATCATAATGTAACAGGCAAACATTGTCAAAGCAAGAAGCGAGATAAAATACAACAAACACAGCTATCAAATGCTATCAAATACTTTTTAACATCATGATTTAATTTTGTTTTGGTATGCATTTAATTATTTTACATGGAGGGAAAACATTAGATTATGCACTGACAATATTCAACCTTCCAGTTTTTGGAAAGACTCGGTTTTGGTGCATATCTAGCAGATTTCCTTATATACATGAAACAGTCCGCTACTATAATAAAGTTGCCCGAAAACTAACAAATCAGGTTCTATTCTAGTATCTTGACTTCTCTCACCTCATCATCGGAGTACGAGTACGCAGAGGCCACGGCGTCCCACATCTTACTGGCCACATTGGCCGCCTGCTTCATGCTCGACTTCAGCAGGTCCACTTTAGGACCCGACAGCAAGTTGTCCATCTTGATGCCCGATATACTGTTCATCATAGAACCCAACGAGGCGCTAGGCGAAGACTTCACAAGAGCTGTCAGTGATGCCGACCTTTGACCTGCAGAGCCCGGGGTCTTGGCTGACTTGACAGCGAAGGTCTTCGAGCGTGTGACGGCGGGGCTACGTTTCGGAGTCTCCGTGACGCTGGGTGCTTGGACTTGACCAGCCGGAAGGCTCGATCGCCTTTCCAAAGATTTAACCGCTGGAGAATCCGGATTGCTGGGATCACGGTTGGCCTCTGGTTGCAACTCCATGCTGGGGGATTTGGCTCCCAGCGGGTTTTTGAGACTCATGTACATCTCGATCTCGTTGGCGAGATTCCTCGACACCGCAGTCGGAAAGGCCCGCGTGGACTCCTGGCTGTGAATAGATGCCGCGTCCTCGGTTTCCGAGGCGAAGAGAGAGAGAGGGTCCGCCCCCGCCTCGACATCCGCCCTCTCTATGACTTTAGAGGAGGCGGAGCCACTACTTAAGCTCCGCCCAACTCCCTCAGGCGTCCCCTCGTTTTTCTCCTCAAGTTTGTCTGAACCCAGAGATTCGGGAACGCTCTCCTTTCTATTTCCGTGTTCTTCCTCCTGGAGAGAAGGGCACAGTGTAGGGTCCATCTTAAACTCCTTAAACGTAGGAGTGGTGGCAGAAGGCGGAGGGGTCAGACTTCCAGGGAACGCGGCGGCGAGGATTTTTGCGTCAGCACCCATATTATCTACGCTTAGCTCCAGACTGCCTTTCTTTTGCAGCATGCCGGCTTTACTCTCGGCGCTGAAACTGCAGCTGCGCTCGGCGAAGGCTTTTACTCTCTGCGGCTTTGTGGTCTGCGTCACAGAGTCCAGGTTTGCAGAATCCGTCTCCACAGACAGGGCAGCGTCTTCACTCTTTATACGCGGCATGAAGAGCTTACCTGTGCAAACTCCTGCTGGAGATACAGAAAGACAGCAAGGTGACTGATTCATATAGAAAGTCTTATACTAACACCACAATAGTCAATTTAACCATTTTTAAACTTGACTTTTTGCGAAACAGTCTATAAATATTGTGGACAAATAAAGAGTTTATATATACATATATTGAAGAGTTTGGTTCCAAAAACCATGTTTTTATATTGTGCATTTATATTTATATCAATCAAACTGCCGTTGGTTTGTTTTGATTCAAGCCTTAATAACTCAAAAATACAGCTAACTAGCACAATAAAACATGATAACATAATAAAAAAACATTATTTTTGAAAAATAAAGAGATAATAAGAGACCATTTTAGACTTTCATTTAATCATCATTTCTAGATGTATTGTGGTCATTCCAGTCTAGTGTCTGTTGAATTTCAACAAAATCAAACCTCAGGAGTGACAAAGTAGGGATGTAATGATTCACTCGGCTCGCGATGCGATTCACGATTCTGATCTCACGATGTGATTTAATCACGGTTTTTTAAAGAATGAGTTGAGGAAAATTTAAAACGAACAACTGCCCTTTTATTATTTCTCTAATGCTGCACAATTCTTTGTCAAATAAAAATATATTTTATGTCAAATAACAAAACTAAATTGCAGTTTAAAAAAAAAGAATAATACCAAAGTCTCTTTAATACAAACAAACTAAGAAGTTGTCTGTGCTTTTCATAACTTTTACTTTTTTAAGAAATATCAGCATATCCACGTTTACCAAGTTTGCAGAAAAACAGCGGCCCCTGCTGTTCAAAACATGTACTGCGATTTTTATAACGTCTCAACCGACTTGAATCGTCACATATTATAATCGATTTTCAACCGTTACATCCCTAACATAAAGTCATCCAACAGCAATGTGAAAGACTGACAGCATGATAAAACTTCAGGTCACCACATTAAAAAAATGTTTTTACACTTTTCATAAATGTACAAATATTACTGTTGTATTGCTTAAAAGTGAATATGAACTTGTTTTCTTTGCAGTACTTGAGGTCTAAAAAAAAATGTACATCATCTTCTCTGTTATTTTCACCTGTTTCTACAGTTTCCATTTTCTCCAAATAAATGCAAATAGAAACATTGTTTTTATTTGAAATTTGTGAGAAATATTGCTTAAACACATAGCTACAAATAGTACATACAGGAACGTGCAAGTATCTAACCATGCATAAAACAACACAATTTAAATGTATATATATTTTAAATAAAACAAAAGGAACATAAATGTAAAAGTTTATAGCATCATCTCTGTTCATTTTCAGTGACTGACCAGTTTCTCCTCTGCCCGTGTTGCTGTCCAAGCTTCCAGTGGACAGTTTCACAATGCTGGCAACAGGGGGCGCTATCTCAGCAGGGCTGGAGGGCTCGGTCACAGCCACAACACTATCCACAGAACTGGCCATATCGTCACCTTTAAAAGACAAATGGAGAACAATATAGTACTATATTAGAATACAATCGGAAACGGTGCATGATTTATTTAAAAATGAACTAAAATCAGGGAAGACTTGGGTTGGGTATCGTTTGAATTTCATCAATTCCAATTCTGATTCAGATTCTGCTTATCGATTCCCAGTTTTGATTCCAAGGTTGTGAAAATGAAGTAAGACACTTCGATGTCAAACTGAATGCTCATTTAGACTGCTTAATGACTGGCTTGCAAATATATAGAAATATTTACGAGCACAGTTTTGTGTATATATACACATAGCAACAGTGTTTTGTCCAAATTTTAATAAAATTTGTATTACACCATAGTTTAACTACAAATGTCATGGTTAAACTGTAGTTAATATAATGACTATGGTAAATTTGTGGTTAGTGTGCTTTACTACACATATCATAGATAAACTATGGTTAATATAATGAAAATATAGGTTTTTCATAAGAGGGCAATCCCAGCGTTATGGATGTGACATGAAAACGCTCAGAGAACGTTTTTGTTTATATGGTCACACTTTATTTTTCGGCATTAATAAACCATTAACTACGACTTCTGCCTCAGTAAACTCCTAATTTGTTGCTTATTAATAGTTAGTAAGGTAGTTGTTAGGTTTAGGTAGGATTAGGGAAGTAGAATGTGGTCATGTAGAATATGTGCTTTATAAGTACTAATAAAAAGCCAATATGCTGATAATAGGCATGCTAATAAGCAACTAGTTAAGAGTGAGAATTGGTCCCTATACTAAAGTGTTATCGTTAATATATTACTAAACCCTTGTTAATAGAGTTTAAACATGAGAAAATATCAGTCTACGTATACGTTTTCTATTTTAAAAAAGGGAAATAAACATGTGACAAAAAAAGGACACGGTTTTGGGGAGACGACAAACTTTGCACTATTTCTGTGAATTAAAATGCACAAACCTGAAGCAATAATACCCAATGAATGGAGAAGGGGTGCCTCTTCATAGAACACAAATTAGTCATTTTATTTTTAATTTCACGTGTCCATTTATGAGGAATATGTACCGTTATGGATGTGACAATCCTGAAAAGGGCACTTACCTGAAATCATGCACTAAAAATAAAACGCATGTTTTTAAAACTTGAAGTGAGACCTGACATTGGTATTTGAATCACCAAATGTTGATGCTGAGATGTTAGTAATAGTAAAAACCTTTGGTAAAAACTTTATTTTTTCATGGTAAGGTTGACATCTTCACAGAATTCCCCAAGAGTTTTTCATTGAGTTATCAGCAGATCACAAGTTGACACACGCACATTTCCGAAAATGTGCATGCAGGAATTGATAAAAGGATTTTAATTTAATATTACCTTTTCCTTACCTTGCGATTCCGATTACAGAATTGGAATTGATTTTCGCTTCCCAACCCAAGTTAAATGTCAACGATACATCTCAAAAGTAAAATGTTCGATTACAGTACCATCCGGTTGGGTCTCCGCAGCTTTGTTGCCGTTAGTGATGTCACCAGACAGAGCAGGAGAGATTACGGATGGATCTGTGGGGTCCTGGGGCAGGTCGTCCTTAGATCCATAACCCTGATCAGACTGACCTCCTTAAAAGACACAAAATACAATTAGTGTAACATATATAGAGATATACTGTAGGGATGTAACGATTCACCGGTTGAAAATCGATTATAATATGTGACGATTCAAGTCGGTTGAGACGTTATAAAAATCGCAGTACATGTTTTAAACAGCAGGGGCCGCTGTTTTACTGCAAACTTGGTAAACGTGGATATGCTGATATTTCTTAAAAAAGTAAAAGTTTGGAAAATTACAGACAACGTCTTAGTTTGTTTGTATTAAAGAGACTTTGGTATTAATCATTTTTTATTTGATTTGGAATTTGTTTTAAAACTGCAATTTAGTTTTGTTATTTGACATAAAATGTATTTTTATTTGACAACGAATTGTGCAGCATTAGAGAAATAATAAAAGGGCAGTTGTTCATTTTAAATTTCCCTCAACTCATTCTTTTAAAAAATCGTGATTAAATCGCATCGTGAGATCAGAATCGTTACATCCCTAATATACAGTATTGAAGAAAATAAATTTCATAGACATACATATATAGTACCTATTATTATATAAAAGCATGGGTTTGTGTGTTATGGAAAAAATGTGAAATATGGATGTGTGTATTATTTGCACAAAATATATATTTACATGTACCTTTACTGTAGTGAAAGTCAGTAATATTCTCAACGATAAGGCTGCGAGAGAAGAGCGTGTGTTCAGTGTCATTCGAGCTGTCGGCACTGCAGTGACTGAGTCTGTCTCCATCAGCACCTGCTGTTGTACCTGCTGATGCATCTATAGAGAAACACACACGCACCTCAGTCATGTCAAACCGCTAAGACCTGAACATCAAATTAAACATCAATTCTCATTTTTAGTATGTATTTTCATATTGAACCTTGACTAACATCACTTCTGAATTACTCGCAGCATTAGAAATGCATCTTGTGTCCTTAAACACATTATCAGTGATGTCGCCCGGGGTCTTTATACACATTATACACCCTCGCTCGTGTGACCTTGCATTTACAATTTACAAGAAAGTTGTCTAAAGCATGGAAGAGTTATGCATTTACTCAGCCTTGTCATGCTGAAAAGAAAGATTGAAATAAGAATAAGTCCGTTTAAGACGTTCTGACCTGGGGTTAACAGAGAAGGTCCTTTATGCAGGGCTGTCCCACGCAGTGCCTGTTTAAACTGCACCACTCCTCGCACAAGATTACGCATTTTGGTCCACATGAACTGTCCGCTGCGGTTACGGCTCGGCCAAGGACTTTCCAGAACAGCCTGGATAAAGCACAGCCAATTAGAGGTTACGGTAACCATGACAACCCGGGTTCTTCGGGGAAACACACAGAAGTTTGCAATCTTCCTGTTCATTGGAGCAACAAGGACCAAAAACGTCGAGATATGCTGGGAAATGTTCCAACAAATATCGAAATGGCAAAATGACATTTTCATCCTTGTTCTTTGACCAACTAATTCATTTGTTAGATTTGTTTGAATAATTTAGGAGGACCATAAAACTACAAAACAAGTGCTTGACAAACACAGTATAAATAAGCGGTTTGATTTATTCAAAATACAGAGAAAAGCCATTCTTCCGCAATATGATACATACTCATTTAATATTACATGCCTTTTTTTGCCATATGACATTAGACACAAAAACGTCCCATCAGTATGAAAGTACTACAGTCCTAAAGTAATGGACTGCTTGTTCTATAGTGTAATAAAATGTACCTTGTTGTAGTATCCATAAGTAATAGCGTTGGGTTGAACTCCAGCCTTCTTCATCTCCATTAAGACGCGCACAGCCATGACGGGCATTTCCCACAGACCGCACAACTGCATCACCACGCGATAACACACCTGTTAAACACATCAGATGTGGTTTAAGGTCACAGACATTTTTTATAACTTTTGGACTGAAGAATATATCATTTGTTTCCTTATTGAAGTGCACAAGAAAGCAAGTGTAAAAGGTTTATGACTGATACAAAAAATCGGGTTCACCTAAAGGTCTGTAGTTATTATTGCTTATTACACGGCTCGTTGGAATGCTCGATTCCGATTGGCCAATCGCGACATTTGCAGGTTCGTTATTCCCAGATAACAACCTCTCAAAACTAATAACACACATTAACCCGAGTGCAGAAAATCAATTTGACCGTTTTTTTTTTTGACAAATTAAATATGTCTTTTAATAACACATATGACATTATATTTACAAACGATTCAACCAAATTGCCTGTTCGTGACATTTGAATGTCGTTTCTGACCTTAAAACCGAAAGTAAATGTCTTTTCCTCGTGGAAGGTCTGAAAAATGTTTCAAATTCACATTTCATGTCCAGTTTTTATCTGGCAAGTAGCCGTGTAATAAGCGGGATAATGTACAGGCAGCCGGCTGTTATCACAAAACAAGCCCCTTCGGTGTGATACAAGACCCTCCGGTTCACGTCCGGTCCTGATCGTGCTGTCGGGGCTTATTTCTGCGATAACAACCAGCTGCCTGTACATTATCCCTTACATAAAAACACACATTACTTTTGCTAATTGTAAGCATTAGAATTTATACTATCGTACAACTTTACTTGATGATATCACCCCCCACAGAAACATGCATTTTCTGTAAACCAGCTTTGAGATGCATTGTGAAAAGAGCTTTACAAATAAATGTGAATTTGAATCAATTACAAAATATCTATTCACTAAAATAGATGTTGTTTTGAAACAAATGTTGCAGAAAACATTTTATACACTCGTACACAAAGAAAAAAAAGCAAGTGTTAGAGGCCAATGACGGTGTTTAACACTGATACTAAAATCAGGGTAAAGTACATACATTTACCTGTACATACAAGTCTAAAGTATCTACTTATTAAAGTAGCTTTGTTTTTCTTATAAACTTTGGACATTTAAGCATTTAGTAGACACTTTAATCCAAACCGACTTAAAAAGGAAAGCAATAAAGAGATTCATTAAAATATAAAGTGATTTCAAGAAAATTTGAACAAGAAAGCAAGTGTCAGAGGACAATGGCTCGGTTTATAACTGATATGAAAATCTTGGTTAATCTGATACATTTACCTAGAGGTCTTTTAAATAAACCCAAACTGAAGAAAACACTTTGTAGACTCATGCACCGACCTCATCGAGTACCTCCACCTCAGAGCTCCTCATCTTGAGCAGGATGTTAAAGGCCTGTTGCATGGCGCGGGGTTTGGATTGGGCCGAGCGCATGCCAGCGGGAAGACAGATGAACCACAGACTGTAGCAGTGACTGAACAGACACTTTGCCCACTGGGATGGATTGGAGTAGAAACGCTTTGCCAACTTGTAGGCCATTTTGATTTCCTGTGTGAAACCAACATTAATGTTTGAGGATCGTAACATGCTACTGAAGGACGTTCTCTTCCAAAACAGCTCGAAGGCCCAAGAAAAAAGTTACCAGTGCATATTATTAGAACAACCCGACTCATCAAACCCATTCACCGGCAGTCCTAAAAAAAGTTTGCCAAGAGACAGTCCATCCGTTCTGTCAAAGCCTACCTTTATTGGTACTTCTTGTACAGGTGAAGCAGGACGACCTAAAATAAATTCTGTTCGGGGACAAACCGTTCTGTGCCTTTCATCTCGAATACACCAGTATCTCGCAACTCCACCCAGTCATGAATGTCTGTTTCTGCATGTACCAAAAGAGGTCAAGCCATAGCTAAAAACTTGACTCAATTTGTAAGCTTGTTCTTCCTTGAATAAGCATCCAGTGTGTTTATGTTCTCTCCCAATAACAAAGTACAAAGGAGTCTTTTAACAGCGGGGAAGTCAAACGGCACCAAGACAGAAAACAATTTTATTTTTCAGGTCAATGGCCGTTCAAAGTTCGTCCCCTTTGAAGTAACACTCCTGGACTCTGAAGTCTGCCGGCGTGTGCATGACGCGTGTTATTCTCTATTGTACAACATAACAGTGTACAGAACGTCTTGCTTAAACACTGCTGGCGTATCTCCGAAGAAACAGCACCAGCAGTGTTTGAGGAAGTTATCGTGTGACTATTCTTGGTTTAGCTGACATTTTAGCTACTGCACATCGAGCAGAATAAGTAGCACAAAAGTGCTTCAGTGAATCAGCAGTTTCGAATTTGTCAGGACTAATTTAATACATCATGTACAATTGAGAATCCCTCAGTGACGAAAGAGTGCTTTCTTGAGAGGAGTGAATCAATAGCCAGTAAGTGTCAAATGACTGAAGGGATGACTCAGGGATTTATTTAAACTGAATATATGACTAGCGCAACCACCAGCTATTAAGACAGAAACACTGAGCTCGCTTCCTAATTCATGCGCTTTCTATCTTAAAAGGAACCTTGGGTATAGAGAGATGTATGGCTTGATATATTAACAACGGCATTGACTTTATAAATGTGAAATTAAAAAACAGTGTGACTGTCACAGTATTCATAAACTTCGGCCGCCATATTTTGGAGTCAAAATTTGTGACGTCAAAAGGTTGCAACCTAAACCCGTTCTCTTAACGCAACAGCGAAGCACGTTTTCCATACATAACAGTAAAATATGAGACGTCAAAGATAAAATCAGATATTTAAATACACAGGGACAGTAGGTCCTGCCTGCCTTCCATAAAAGAAGAATGCGTTCAGTAAGCGTCTGTTCAAGGTAAACATGCATTAAATCATAGCTTTAATCTACCGTCTTTAAGACTATTTAAGACATCATCATCCACCATTATCGTATACTTTATACATTATGAGAATATACTGATAAACACAATAATAAGATGCTTGCGGTTTGGTTATTTATTCTGTATTGGAGCACACGTGAATATTAGCCCCCGTCAGCTAATGACCGAGAGAGAGAAGACAATAACGTTAGGCTACTGATGTTGACAAATCAACATCAAAAGTCAAAATCGGGATAAAATACATTTTATAATGGCTAAAAAAATTGTGTATATATTAAATTCGTAATAATATGTATGTTTGTATAGTTTCTGACCATCAATATTAAAATGTATGAAAATACACCAAACAGCGTCTTTATTTGCTTTCTTTATTATTTATGCATTATTTATATCTATTTTTTAATCCTACAGTACCTTATATTCACTGAAGAACTGATTAGTGTGTCTGTGTTCAGTTTGGCTGCCTGTGCGCGCAACCATTGTACCATTTTATGGCGGCCTCCTTAGGTTAAAATGAGTATTACATTTAGTTTTTTTGTTAAAGAAATGAAAATATTTGATGTGTTTCTAACGACGAATGCTAGTAGTGTAAGGCTATTACAACGTATTAAGCCATGCATCTCTCTATACCCGGAGTTCCCTTTAAATTGGACTTTTATGACCGGCTTACTCTTTTGCTACACACCCGACCGTAATTGTTCATCACCAGCGTAGTACATTAGTGTAGTGTAAGAATGGGGATTCATGCTCAGTTTGGACAAGAACGAATGACACTGCCAGCATTTCTAGTAGTGTGTGTAAGACATCATCCTATCAGTGTGATTTAGTGAGATCCTTAACCTGTTTGGTTCTCTTGGCCAGCAGGGCGGGGCTACTGGACACACTAGCTCCTGCGGTGCTGGTGCTCAACGCTGGCTTCAGCTCTCGAGGGCGGTCAAACAGCTCCAACCGTAAACGTGGGAAGGTCTTATAACTGTGAAAAAAAGATGACTTCTATTCAGAGGAGAGCACGATAAAAGCATTGTACAGACATCAAAACTATGGTACAGGAAAGAACAAATGTCATATGACCGTCTAGTCAGTATAGTATAGAGAAGCAAAATCTAACACGTATATTAATTATACATATATATTAAAGCTTAAATGGGAGAATTCATATGTGAGAGGAAAGATGTTATAAAATAAAGTTTGTTGTATACACACATTGTATGTTTATACCATATCTACATTACTTTGGGTTCTCTGAATTACTACTAGGGATAGTTCTTTAGATGCGATTAGGATAGAGGGAGGTGTAGGGTATGCGAGAATGACAGCCAGATAAAGGGGGTGTGTACAGACACCATCAACAAACAAGCTGTCTTGAAAAGAAGAAACCATACAAATTGAGGGTATTATTATGGTTAATTATAGTCTTTGCTTCAAATCGTTTACCTTCCATTTGTAAATAATTGATCTGTGAGACGCTGTTTAGGCAAAGCAGAAATTTTCCAATAATTGTAGTCCCATTAAGCTTCTAAATGACGACTTTAAAGTTAAAGCGTATAATTATTACATCATGACGATAATAACAAGAGAAGTTCACACACCTAAAACAAAGTGTTCTTTGTCTATGCAAGAGTTTTGTGAGAACAGAACAAATGAAGCTATTATTCACCAATCTTATAACTTGGCGACGCGTAGGAATGGATGGAGTTTGGTGTCATGGATGTTCCTTGAAGCAAACGTGTTAACTACATGCATATGCAAATACCCGACTACAGTCAAAAGTTGATTTTGTTTTAATATTAATGCAAAAAGTCTTATGGTGTGTGCACACCAAAAGTGAAGTATTGCGTTCCTCACTTCTAGATTACTCATGGGATTACTCGTTTTTTTGTCACTTGCGCAAATTACACATTGCGCTTTTCACGCATCCGGACATGTCAAACCATACGTGTCAATAACATCTTAGCACAAATTGCCCTCTCGAGTTGAACATTTTCAACTTGTGCAAAAGATGCAATTGAGGCAAATAGCGCATGTGCGTGGCAAACGCGTTGCCCTATTTGCATCATTCACTTCGGCACGAATTCGCATCTGTCTTTGCATTGACTGTGTATGTAATCTACTAGTGCAAATAATACTGGACACACTTAATTTCTGCTGTATTTTATTTTGTCCATTTCTAAATGTTTAAGTAATACTTGATACTGTTAGATGCCTAAAAATGTTTAAGTATTTGGCCTTTATAGCTTTCATATGGGGCAAGACAGAATCTGAAAAGGACCACGAGCACAATTAAATGTGCATTTAAAACTGGTCGAGACTAAGTATTGTGAAATTTCTCTGAACAATCTACAAAAACTTGGCATCATGCGTGCATACCTGTATTTTGGAGGAGGGTCGGGCCCGTCCTCCGGAGGGGGTTCGGGTGGCATTACAAAGACCGTATGCTCGCTCTTCTGTGACTCATCCAGTTCCATCAACCTGGTGTCCTCAGCAGACTCACCTTCCACCTGTACAATGCATTTACACTCATTCATTTAGCTATCATAATGGCAATAATGCAATAAACCACCGTAACGTTTTCAAACTTTAATGTGTTTGATAAAATAGGAAGTGGCGAGGTCACCGTCTGATACACCCGTCATACACCCTCAACACAATTAATGGAACGTTTTTCGCTTTTCTTTGTAATAAACAATGCACTTAGTCCCGTATTATCCATCAGCCTGCAGATATTTCCAGGAACTTTCCATTACCCCCCTCTTTTCTGCATTATTCCCATGCTCAGAGAGTTTAGATTCATGATGTGCCAATGGCAGATGGCGGAGTTAATTATTTACTCCGACAAACCGACCGCTCCGTGTATGAAGACCATCTGTTCTCCCATAACTACAGATCTAAAGCAATGTCCTTTATCACAATCTTTACATTACCAGCCCAAAACAGCTCTGAGGTCAGTAAAACAGCGGCCACATTTATCGTCAGCTCCATCTGGGTTTATAGTCCAAACATACGGCACGCACTTTTGTTTTGTGTTGGGTGTAACACTAATCTGGTGTGGAACACGACACGGTACGGCCATGCGGAGCGGTAAGGAGCTGTAATGAAAATAAGGCTCACCTTTGTGCCCTTGTCCGCTCCTTTGTCGGAAGGGAAAAGCTGCAAGAGATGTGGGAAACAAATTGAATCATAGGAAACTCTGGATCCTCTGTTCTTCCCATTGGGAAGTGAGCTATTAGTGCTTCGGAAAGGAAAATATTTTAACAAGGTTATAACAGTTTTTTTATAAGTAGATTTGTAGATTACAGTCATCACAATGCTAGTAGGATCAATTGTATGAAGGTCACTCTTATTCTGGTTTCTAGATATGGTTCAACACAAGTCTAACTGAGCGTTCCCACCAAACGCGACTTGCGCGAATGAATCGCGCTATTCGCGCGTAGTTGGACGCTTGAACATTTTGAGTTTACTCGCGCTTGAAATTCACTTCAGAACAGACGCGAATTCACGTCATAGGAGGGGCTTCTTCGTATATACAGTATATAGCTCAAATTGAGTAAAGATCGTTTTTTTACAATTGACCAAATTGTCCGACCTCCTCACTCACTTTCTTCCAAGCAAGATCCTTTTTATTCCTGTTTCGACAAAAGTAAGATGTATAGTACAGCTCCGGGTATCCACATACAGCAAAGATGATTTTGTCCTCCATTGTGGTTTCGGATTTCTGCCTCCGCTCGCTACGTCGTAATCACGTCACTACTAGAGCAAGCTCCTGATTGGTTAACGCGGCGCGAATTTTCGCCAAAGTTCAAAATTTTCAACGCGTTACGCGCGTCAAACGCCCGAAACGTTCAATTCGCGCCTCTTCATTCGCACGAATCGCACCGCAGGATGTCCTATCGCATCTTTGCATTGACTTAACATGTAAATCACTCGCGCTTAACGCTTCATTCGCGTTTGGTGGGAACGCAGCTTAAGGAAACATTTCACTAGTTTAATGGTTTCATCCTGAAATGAGAAAATGTGAGGTATAAAAATGTAAATGTAATATTCCCATATTTGTTTTTACGTGCATGTGCATACTCACCTTTTCAATGCAGTCATCGAAGAAGGCCAGACCGGTGTCTTTGTCGCTGACAAAGGTGCATTCCTCGATGAAGCGGATGAAGATCTGAGTCTTGGTGAGTTGAGAGTAGAACTTCTGGTGAGTGCGGTCTCTACTCTTCAGGAATCCTGTTGGGAGAGACATCAGCATCCGTCAGGTTGTAGATTGGAAGAACGTATCGGATGAGACGGGTCGTGATAGAGGTTACCTTGCAGGTCATAGAGCGAGTCTGCAGCGGTTGCTTTCTCAGAAGGTGCCTGTGTGATGGGTTTGAGGTAGCTTCGGTAGCCCTTCAGTATGATGGCCATGAAGCGCAGGAACGTCTCCTGGATCTCCATCTCGAGTTCGGTTTTTTTCTTATGCCAGGTGAAGTCCGCCTCGATGGGGGTCATCTCCACCGCTGAGATTTCTAGCGCCGCCCGTCGAACTGTTAGGAAACAGACGGTCATGCTATTACGTACACGTGTAACCAGAATCTACAAAAACCTTCGCAAAATGAAGAAATACAGGTTTGGAACACAGATTTTTTTATTTGTTTAGAACAGATCTATTTGATTTTTCAAAACACTTCTACAGAGAATAAAACAGTCAAGAGATGTTCGTACCAGTGGCAAGTTGTTGGTGGAGGTTCCCCAGAGAGCTGATGAGACTCTTGCAGGGCTTCTTTGGAAAATTCTTCCAGTTACCGTGTCGTTTCTCATCAGACCTGAAACGCAAACTGGCATGTAAAAATGTGGTTGCAATTTTTTTCTGTCAAACATAATATTTCGAGAGACTCACAAGTATATAGTGTTGGTGTCCAAGTCCACACAGACGACATCGGGTGGGGGATCATAGAGGTCAAAGTATCTGGAGTCCACACCCACAATAAAGGGACACGGTGCGTTCAGGACCCCCGCCAGAGAGAGAGGACACAGGGGGATGTACGGACACTGCCACTGGAACGGAAAGATCATCTGAAGGAACAAGATATAAGGATGAGTTACAGACGCAGCAGTGAAGATGTTCACGGCAAAACTCAGTTTGTGAGAAATTAACGTTTACAATAATTGATGTGATTTTATGTGCTGTCAGACACTCTTATGACCAATTTGGAATATCTTTTGATGAAGCCTGGCGGCCATACGGTGTGACATGGTTAACAGGAGAAAAGCATAGAAACAGTATTAAAAACTGTGTCAGACGCACAGATCTATAAATGTATTATTTGTTTCATTCTTAACGCCATTCCCGCATCTAAGGCTTTATTTTACAATATATGACAATATTATATTGTAATATTATATTACAATATGCACGTATGCAATATTTCAACAATTTGTGCATATCTTGATTCTCTTGAAGGAACACCGAGCCTGTAATGTCCGTATTATAGAATCACAGCACATCAGACTATCCTGGTTCTCTAAAAATAACAAGCTAACAATTTGGGTAGATTCCTTTTTTCAGTCTGATACTCACCGCCACAACGGCCTCAGCCACTCCGGTCAGTACGGCTGGTCTGAGCGAGTGTAGCAGAATCTTGTTCTCCAGAAGCACAAAGTGCAGCAGTGTGGCACAGTTCTCTGGGCCTAGATTCATGAGCAGAGTGCTGTAATCCGCACCGCTGGAGCACGGAGAAGAGGAAGAGAGAAAAGAGAAGTCCACGTGAGCAACGGGTCAAAACGCTTTTACACAAGATGCTTTACTCTGTGGTATCTGTGTTTATTTTCCAGACGCAGAGTACTAACTACATCTACATCAAACATAAACCAATACAGACTGTAGAAAGTCTAGTTACTGTTCTAAAAGAAGAACATTACAGGAACTAAAAACCTCACAGCAACAGCAATGACATGGAGACATTGTGAAAAGATCAAACTTGAACATGTAAACTTATGTTAAAGCTCAGCATCCAGAGGAGACACAATCATTTCTGAGGCTCTTTTGGACAAGAATATATTAGAATCAGGGCTGTCAACTGATTAATCGCGATTAATCGCGATTAATCGCATCCAGAATACAAGTTTGATTTAACATAATGTATGTCTGTGTACTGTGCATTTTAATTTTGCATTTATAAAAACATACGCATTTATTTAAGAAAAAACATTAATGTTAATAAACATTTACATATAATTCAAATTATTGGCAAATATAAATAAACACATGTAAACGTTTTCTAAATATATACATGTATGTGTTTATAAATACTAAATTAATATGCACAGTACACAAACATGCATTATGTAAACACAGACTTTTATTCTGGATGCGATTAATCGCGATTAATCTGTTGACAGCCCTAATAAGAATATATAAAGATGATCTGTTTTGTGATTGTATGTTTTTCTTTTCAATCGAATCCTGCTCAAACAAAGCATATGTGTAATCTAGAAGCGAAAAGAACATTATACTTTAAAACTTTTGTTTTTGATTGTGTTCTGATACTGATCCCGAGATAGTTTCATGTTCTGCGAGCAAAAGCTTTTATCTCATAAAAGCTCCTGGGTTGTGCATTAAGTCATATTAAAAAGATTGAAACTCCAAGGAAGGCAGGAAATCCAGAGATCCTTGTCTTTTAAGAAGCAAGCAGTTTCTTCGGAAAAGAGATGTTACGAAGATGATTCACAATTCTAAACACGCAATTTCAATCTAATTTCGTGTGCTTGCCAGAACAAGAAAAAACTCTTAAACATAAAAATTGCACATGTAATCACATTAACCATGAGCACGCTCACCTACGCTTGACAGCCAGACAGTGGCTAAATAAAGCCCAAAGTATAGTCAGCGTCCGCCCGCAAGACGTAATTTTTGTCATCAGGAGCGGTCGTCCCGTCCTCATGGCTAAATAAAGCCCAAAGTATAGCCCAAAGTATAGTCAGCGTCCGCCCGCAAGACGTAATTTTTGTCATCAGGAGCGGTCGTCCCGTCCTCATGGCTAAATAAAGGCCAAAGTATAGCCCAAAGTATAGTCAGCGTCCGCCCGCATGACGTAATTTTCGTCATCAGGAGCGGTCGTCCCGTCCTCATGCAGCCCAATCTTTAAGGCCGCGCGGACGGAACGCGTACAACAGCGCATGCGCCAAAAAAATGTTGAAACGGAGTCCACTAGGTGACGTACTAGACTGTGTCGAACTCGTCCATCTGCGCTTATCTGCGGTCGAGTATGCTCAAGAAGCTGTGCGGACGAATTTGTGCGCGAGACGGACACGGAAAGTTACCTATATCCGGGTCTTAAAAGCAAATTAACGTGACATATACAGTACGACACTTTTCTAAGGCTACGCACATCTAAACGTAAGTGGTCGGATACTTTTTGTGCACATATTATCTATATCAACATCTCACACACACCACTCACCTTAGTGGCAAAGGTGTACAGACAGGCTGGGACAGGATTAGGGTGTCATGCGCTGACAGCTTTACAGGAATAGGAAAAACAAATTTGAACTTATACTCTATAAACAAAACCATGGTTATAGAACACTTGCGGTTATAAACTCAGGATACAGTAAATGATTAAAGCTAAAGAGAAAACAAGAGAAAAAGGTGAAGTTATTACCTGCACCAGTATTCTGGGTCTCTGAGGGGACGGGAAGGCGACGTTGTGCATGAAGTGAGATATGTGTCTAAAAAATAAATAAAACAATGGGAGCATTTCCATATTTTGACAAACATCTGAACAACAGGAGGGTGAATAAATGATGACAGAATTGTATGTTTGGTTGAACTATGCATTTAACTTTTACAAAAGATGGCAGATGGGCACCGGGGCCCACCAGATGTGGCACTGATACCATAAATTCATTTTAAGAAAAACACTTTATATACGCCAAATAACAAGAAACCAGAACAGAATTGGTTTAATATTGTATTTTTTTATTTAAGATATGTGGTAAGCATGAAGGCGGAGTTGTAAATAAGAACAGTTTGTACTTCTCAATAGGCAGCGGGTTGACTCCATTGGCAGACAGCTTGTACAGGAACATGAGGAACTTTCTGAAGGACTCAAAGAAAGGCCAACGGGACAGCAGGCAGATGCACTTGTTGGTGTTGACTGTGAGGTTGGGGATGACCTTCTTGTCCACAGCGGTGAGCAGACCCAGCTGGATCTTCTGTTTCTCAATGAGACCCTCCACAGGATAGGGCTCATAGAACTGTATCCCAGCTCCATAAACCTGTCGAGAACGAAAATATAAAACAGGCAAAGGTTGTGTATAACTTCAAAGCAAAGGTGTAGCATTTCTGTGCAATTGATGAAGATGCAACAGTTTTCCAACAGATCCAACTGTGCCAACGTTACAGTGTAGGAATGCTCTCAAATGTCTCACATAAACAGCAATGATTTAATAGCACCGCAGTGTTTACATTTTTAAGCAAATCATTAAACTAATGGCTTCTGGCTAAAACATAAGAAAGTGAAAAAGAACACCACCTTCTTTAGAAATTGTGCCATCAGTTTTCCCTTTCAAAATGTCTTTTAGCTAACAACGATGCTGAAAAGAGGGTCATTTATCTAGTCATTACAAAACAAGAACAGACCGGATCCAAATGCATAAAAGATTAGTCAAAAACCGAATGCCAGCGGGATCACAGAGACCTCTAATGGATGTGTACTCTACCTTCTCTCCATTGGAGTTGGTCAGAACAAACGTGGAGAAGACAGGTAAAGGGTAGCGTGTGTTAGGGGCCCAGCACTCAATTTTGGCCCCCATAGGAAGACAGAAGAGGGGCACGGACTCCGAGAGGGAAAACGACTCATAGTCTTCTTCTGGATAGCGAAAGATCAAACCTTTAATAGAAAAAAGTTGTAAATGTGAGTATTTGAATGTGTGCCTTGTTTCTCCGGATAGATAGGATGATTTCTTTTCTGCCTCAATGTATTCAGCGAAATTCATTGCATTACATCATAAATATCAAAACGGAGCATTTACGGCATAAAAAAACGAAATATTTCACTTTTTTTTAATTATGCAAAAATGTAGAGTTTATAATTGAAGTATATGAAGTCGAACAATAACATGTCCGGAGTTAATGTGATGAATTACATTCGTGGTTAGAACCTAAATGTTTAAACGTAACAATTTATACCTCTATAAAAACAACACGAAGACTGTCTGAATAACAGCAAATGGAAAAAAATAAGTTAACACAAGTGTCACATTTGTTACAGAACACAGGACCATTTCTTTGCAGATGCGTCTTAGTTTGATAGTTATCTAATGCAATAAAATATATGAGCTACATACTTCAGGAGCCTAAAGGCCTGGGACAGTGCCTGTAAATGACATTATAGTTTAAGGGCAAATCGTATGCTGATATTTTGAAACACAAAAGTTGACGTGAGACTAAAAGCAGCAAGACCAGAAGTTTGGCTTTTCGATGATTAACACAGTCACGTGACAGGAAATGATGCAACATGGCGATAAAGAAGCTACAGTACTGTAACTGTTTTGATAGAAAGTGATGTGCGATAAGTGTGAAAGGTCATGAGCAGCGCACAGAACCATGAATGCATTCGCTCTTTCTCAACACTGTGTGATTACTTGGGGAACTTTTTTGACATCCGTGTCATCGAGACGCGTTGCCGCTCTTACCAACAAATATGTCATTTCAGTAAAACAAAGGTTGCCGTTGTGGTTACAAAACAAGCACGCATTCATTTGTAGAGCGCTCATTTTGAGGAAATCACAGATGCTGTTTACTGTGGAAAGAGCTGGAATGACATTTACAAGTCTCTTTTATCAACAGCAGATAGAGAGCTTCTGACGGTTCGAATCAATCACCTGAGATTAGAGAAATGAAGCCAAAACAAAATGAGGGTGGAGAGATGCTGAGAGAGAGATTGAGGCAGAGATGAGGACTCACCGGCCTTATAGGCGATGGAGTTAGAGGCGGAGACTGACTTCTTGTAGCACAGAAACACACTTGATCCCCACTGAGAATGAAAAGGAAAAGAATGCTGTGACAACTGAACTGCGCAAGTCCATTGTTTAACAGGGCAAGTTATGTTACAAGGCACAATATTTCTCATTCGTGCAAAATAATGGAAACACCCCATGAAATAAAAATATAAAGTAAGTGCCTTCAGAACACATTTAGCACCTATTGGAGAATACTTTATGATGTATTGTCATATCAATATTGTGTTTAATATTACATGCATGATAATGGACCCTTTTCACATTTCAGGGTTTCTCAGCAGCCGTCATAGTTGGGTAAGCATCTATAGCGGTGAATGGGAGACTACCACAAATATATTTTTTGCATTCTTGTTTGCTCAAATAGCAAAAGAAAAACTCAACGATAGTGTTTCAACAAAAAGAAAAAACGGAGAGAGTCTAAAAACGGCAGTCAAAATTTACTGTGACTCTCATAGACGCTGTATAAGAAACACCCTCGCATTAGCGTTAACACATTTTTTGTAATTTGATGCAAAGGTAATCTAATACAAAGTGTAGTGTTATAAACGAGCATACATTTATTAAAAATGAAAATATAAAAAACGTTGGAGGATTTACGATGCTGATGACCGTTAAACGCGTTATCACAGCCTTGGGAAAAAGGTCCCTTTCTTAGGGGGTTTGCATTCATTTCACATTTTGCCTTAAAGGGACAGATCACCCCCCCCAAAAAAAATCCTGTCATTAGTTACTCGCCCTCGAGTTCCAAATCTGTATACATTTCTTTGTTCCCATGAACACAGAGAAAGATATTTAGAAGAATGCATGTAACCAAACAGTTTTTGGCCACTTTTATTGACAACCATAGTAGGAAAAATACAATGGAGTCAAAAGTGCCCCAGAACTGTCCTTCATTCTTCAAAATATCTTATATTGTGTTCAACAGAACAAAGAAATTTATAAAGCAATTTTTCCTTCAATGGTTGTCAATGGTGGCCAAGAACTGTTTGGTTACAAGCATTCTTCCAAATATCTTTCTCTGTGTTCAACAGAAATTTATACAGATTTGGAACCACTAGAGGGTGAATAAATGAAGGCAGAATTTTCATTTTTGGTGAACTGTTCCTTTAAGAGCCACAATGGTTCCGAACTTGGTCTTTCTGTCTCTCTACAGTCGTAATTTGAGTGTGATTTATTGAACACAAAAAACTAACCAATTAAAGATGAATCTGACTCATAGCTGTATTCGTTTTTCTTTTAATTGAAGTAACAAAATAAAGCTACTGTGACTTCTTTTATCCACGTAGAGTGAAAACATTATAGTCATCATTCTTGGTGTGAACGGGCCTTTATAACTAGTGGCCACTGTGCGATACCTTCACATAATTTTGACGTCCACTCTATACTCACCATGCCACAGTTGAGGTTCTTGTCCACCTTGCAGAAGGTGTGAGGCGGAGTTTCGCCCTTGTTTGTGATGATGACGCAGATGTCTGTGACAGCCAGCGAGTTCTGAGGCTGGACGGGCGGCGCTCGGCGGAACGTGATGAATATCCGGTGGGACGTGGCCGAGCTGTTGTTAACGTTTGCGCAGCGGCCGAACGGTGTGGCCTGGATGACCTCGCAACCCTGAATGAGACGCTCTTTACCCTCGTACAGCACCCTGTGACAATCACAAAAGATAAGAAATTCAATACACATTGAAAAGGGAAATGAAAACTAACACGTTTACATTTACTCTCGAGCCGTCCTCAAACACAACCAGCTTACGCATCACAGAAACTACGCACCAAATCTTTTGTCCGAGTCGATTCATGTGTTCTTATCAGAGCTGAACAATACATCGCCATTAAACAGTAAACGCACACACACAACAATGTACAACAAATCATGGACGTCAATGACACGGCAACGCGGTTTCTTTTGTCCTTGAGGTCATTTTATGAGCGACCCAGTAACAAAAAAACAGAGCAGGTAATTGTTCAAGCTCAGAAAGATCAGTGGGAACACATGAAAAACACAACAGAGATTTTATCACCAAAGTAACGTGTTGACTAGAGCTAAGGTTGATGCATGTTTGCATGTGAGGTGTCCAGAAGTGACATGAAATGAAGAAGCTGATCAAAGACAGATTACGACGACATCACAGATGGGCAGGACGACCAGGACCACGTTCTGCAGACGTAGATTATAAATTACAGGGATAGCTGACAGTGTGAAAAGTAGCTTTTGACGATCGATACATATTATTGCCCGATATATCGGTGCATCTCTAATTTTACCTATATGTGACCCTGGACAACAAAACCAGTCTTAAGGGTCAGTTTTTCGAAACTGAGATCATCATCTGAAATATGAATAAATAAGCTTCCCATTGATGTATAGTGTATTAGGAAAGGATATTATGCTGAGAAACAACTATTTGAAAATCTGGAATCTGAGGGTGAAAAAAAAATCTAAATATTGAGAAAATCGCCTTTAAAGTTGTCCAAATGAAGTCCTTAGCATAGCATATTACTCACACCAAATAAAGTTTTGATATATTTACGGTAGGAAATTTACGAAATATCTTCATGGAACAATATCTTTACTTGATGTCCTAATGATTTTTGGCATACAAGAAAAAACTATAATTTTGACCCATACAATGTATTTTTGGCTGTTACTAAAAATGTTCCCGTGTTACTTAAGACTGGTTTTGTGGTTAGGGTCACATATTATAAATTACAATTTTGCAATGTACCTAAGACAGACTTGTGTTGTGTTTCTTATGTCATAATCATTGCATCTTAAAGACACTGTACCAGAGTTACAGTAGATACCTAAAGCCCGGCCCACACTAAAATGTTTTCGTTTTCACTGAAATTCGGCTTTACTTTTGCATTTACGTGCTGTTTTGTCAATGAAAATAGAGCGATTTAAAAACACATTTGAAGTTGACAATATTGCGTCATGCGTTTCGAAAACGATGCTTTCTATCTTGTGACGCTCAAAATCATTCAGCCCAAAGAAAAGCGGTCCAATATATTTCTATTAACATTTATTACTTTATTACTTACATCGGCATGATCCCCTGTAGACATGTGCCCGGTTAACCGCGGTTACCACTGAATCCTGCTGAAACCGAGCTGGCTGCGATAATGCAAAATATCGATTATTTTATTGATGTGTCGCTTGTCCGTGAAGCACGGCTCTGGGATCAGTAGAAATGCTGCTCGATCTAAAAGCAGTGCGAGTTTAAGTCGCTTATAACGCGTGCATTTAAAAAAGCAACACCCGTCAAACATGATCATTATAAATATACTTTATTATCATAAAAATACCTGAGGAGGCTTGAGGATCGGTGATAAAAACATGTCCTTAGGCATTTCCTAGAACTACGTGTGTTATGGTCTTCTTCTGCAGTGCGTATTTGGAGTTTCTGCACGAGAGCGCCCTCTGGCTTTCAGATGCAGCAGCATATTACCGTACTGCACTCACAAATTGTGCATAAATCACGTGATATATATTTTCGGTTAACCGGGCATATGTCTAATCCCCTGTTTTCACTCGCTTCTGCAAAATTTATAGTACTCAAAGGCAACAACTTACCCTCATTGTCCGTCCTTTTAAAAAACTCTTTCCTCAACATTGCCGCAACGTTTCAACGAGACAGAAAGTAAATAAACACCTGACAAAAATGACGTGTGTCTGATGAGCAACTTTGTAATGCATTGTAAAAAAAAAGCATAGACGTAGCCTTCAAGCCCTCAAGACGTGACGCAGAACATGCATTTCAAAGGTTTGTTCATAAGCGACTGCACAGCCAAACACTCACCCGATGTCAATTAACGGGGGCTTCCCGCGACACCTCTTGTAACACAGGAAGAGTTCAGGGCTCTTGAGGCTGCCATGGTTGAGATTGGCCGGCTGGCCGGTGTGGGTGCTCTCGATACAGGTGAAGCCCTCAGGCACGGTTTCTCCCACTGACTTGTTGATGACAGCTAGGTCTGTGATGGGAGCCTTGGGCCCACTGGACTTGGCTTCGGACAGATCCTGCTCTAGAGGGGTGGATTTGTCCGTCAGGCCGGCCACAACGAAGTAGTCCGTCACACGGTGACTCTTATCCTCAATCATGGCTGGGTAGGCCTGTTTGGAGAGAAGCGAACGTTAATGCGTTATTGATTGGTTTAAAATTGAAAATACAAGTTTAGTGATGCAATACACGAGTTGGGGATGAAATGGTATCTCTAATGTAGTTATTCACTAAATTACTTGGTTCACAAAAATATTTTCTACTTATTTCTATGCATGTATTTAATTGCAAGGCCATGCCCACAGCTATGACCAATTCTGGAGCTAACCATAGCAAGGACCCAAAGGCACAAATGAACGTCTGAATACAGTGAGGAGGCAAATGACAGCTGTAGCATCTTGAACTGATTCAAAGACATTTCTTAACAAAACAAAAGCTCCCTGTACAGAGTGTTCAGTTTTTGTAACATTGCCACTAATAGCATTGAGACAAATGAATTACACAATCTCCGTCTCTAAAGAGATAATGTTGTGGCTCATGATATGAGTAGAAATAACCATAACAAACCATATGGAATGCACTAAAGGGCCACTAAAACATAAATCTAAGCATTAACACCATAAGAAAATATTATCTTGATTGAAGTGCATTCATGTAGTGATGTTTAAAAAGATCACAATTCTGAGGCTGTATTTATCAGAACGGGATCATCTGATTGAATTTACTTCATCAGCTTGAAAAAATAGTTCTGAAACTGATCCGATATCGTTTTTCTACATGTCATCAGGGCTGTAAAAAATAACCGATTTAAAGATGCATCGCGATGCAGATGTGAACGATTACTGCATCGATGCATACAAACATATAATCGATTATTAAAACATGCAACTAAACATCATATGTGTCAGTGGTTACTGTTTTATTGCAAATAGAAAGTGTTGTTGTCGTCTTATCTTATATGAAAACGTTATAAATTTAAATAAATACATCTTTGTGAAGCACTCGTTCGACATGTTAAAGGGGCGATGAATTAAGACATCAATTTTAACCCGTGCTTTTGTTATATATCTATCATTGATAGGTTGAACACCGCCTCCACAGAAGAATATCAACGACTACTTCTCAAGCCCCGCCCATTGTCATCCAAGCCCCGCAGGCTATTGAACAGTGCTAACCAACAACAGCCAAATAGCTATTTAGGCATATTCAATTTCAAATGAAAAGTACTTTATTGGCATGATTTTGTTTACTTACAATATTGCCAAAGCATTTCCCCAAAAACAAGTAATGACAAAAAACGATGACAAGAAACTAGCTGCATTGCTCTGTTCTTGCTCCTATCGAGTGTGGAATGACCACTTGTTTCATTAAATGACTAAAGTCTTGCCATAACTTGGTAACTGCATGAAAAACTGCATGAGGAATATACTGTCATTTATACACTAATATAATATATACTGGAGATGCACCAATATATCGGGCAAAAATCGCTATCGGTCGATAATTTAAAAACAGCCGACGATCAAGGCCGATATATCTTGTCAATCAAAAGAGGACAGAAAAATGCAACGACTTTGTGCTCTGTATGTAGAAAATGTTACGAAACATCACAAGTTTAATGTTCAATATTGTAAGTCATTATATGAATTTATAAAATTCAGAAAGGTAGGAAATATTAATTTAATCTTCAGAATTGGTATAGAAGATTTCACTCAATAATCGTTATGGGTATCGGTGGACAAATTTAGCATCTTTATGCACTACACTAACTTCTCCGAAATACATTTTATTGTAGACAGAAACGGTGCCAAACATAGCAAAAAGATTGAACTGAAATGTAAGAAAATCAAGTCAAAAGTTCAAAGGACCTTGTCAAGAATTGCCATCGTTGTTAAACAAAGTAAAAAAAAACATTCAAGCCCCGTAAAGCGTCAGAGTATAAACATGAAGGATTTATTACCTCTCAAAACAAGGGTAGAACCTCAGGATCAAATGGCTGGCAGGGAAGAAGGTGAGGGTACAAAAATCAACGTTCCTTCCAACTTCAAAGCATTTCAGGAAGACAGACGGGAAGTCAAAGTTTCCAGTCATCATTTGCCCGATCCAAATTTAAAATAGACTTCTCTTGCTTTTACAGCTTCCTGTAAGTCGCTTCAGAAATCTTTCTATAAAACTTTAGGCAGCATTTGTAATAAGCATTTAGCTGCAGTGCACAAGTACACTGTTAGATTTGACTTATGTCGGTCATGTTCTTGCATAAGTACAGTGCACTTTAGTGCTGATTCATTCCCTGCAAGGAGAATGAATTGAAAATCATTAAACTCTGCTATAAAAGTTCCCACACTGCATTAATGTTTAAACACCATCCATTCAGCGGGTCCAAAAGTAGAAAATGAAAGCAGGTATATATAAATATCTAAATAAGGGACAACGAGAGGGGCGAAAGAGAGAAAAAGATAGAGAGAGATGCAGTGTCACTGGCTGACCTGCTGTGCTTTCCTCATATTTTTCTCAGTCCGACACAAAGATGAAAGATTACAGGGATTAAGCATCATGATATTTGCCTGAGCTCGTGATGGAAGAAAAAAACCTTTACATTTTTAAGTGTAAATAAAAAATTTCACTCATCTGCTTTTCATTTAAACTTCCATGTGCCATTTACATGTTAAACACTTTAAAGGTGATTTCCCCAGGTTGCTCAAAACATGTGACTATAGACTGACTTATACAACAGACTTATAACAGAATTTTAATTCACATGGAAGTTTGCGAGACGAGAACTGCGCAATTCCAGCCTTATGGACGTGACATAAAAATGCTCTGAGAAAATATTTATTACAAATAATCGGTTTATATTTTCAAGTCTAAACATCAGAAAAATGTCAGTCAATGAACAAATCTTCTATTTTAAAAAAGGGAAATAAACATGAGTTATGGATGTGACAAAAAACGGACACGGTTTTTGCGAGACGACAAACTTTGTAGGAATTCTGTGAATTGAAATGGAAAAGGGATGCCTCTTTATAGAACATAAAATAGCTACTTTATTTTCATTTTCATATGTCCATTTATGAGGAGTATGTACCGTTATGTACCGTTCACGGAATTGCGCAATTAGGGCATGCCAAACATACAACATAGAATGTGGGCATCCTATAAACGCTGAATCGGCTAACGTTGCATAAAACCTTTTGCAAAATGTAACCCTTTGTGATTGTTCTTTCAACTTTATGAAAGGAGCCATATCTATTCGCCTAGTTGCCATTGGCTTCTTTTACGTAATCATGACACAGTTGAAAAGGCTCATACTGTGAGAGCCAGGAAAATGATTCAATGAGTTCTCGCAAAAAAAGGGAAAGCAATAAAAATTGAACAATAAGACTCCACATCTCCCTCGTCCAGCCCCTGTAGAGGACAAGAAAGTGCCAAACAGGAATGTGGCCTTCGCAAAACAGTCTAAAAACCCTAACAATAGTCTTAAAGGGATAGTTCCCCCCCAAAAAATGAAAATTCTGTCATCATCACTCTCTTAAGTTGTACCAAAACTGTTTACAAATCTTTATTCTTTATTCAGATATTTTGAAGAATGTGAGAAACTAAACAGTTCTGGGACACAATGAACTAGGGTTGGGCAGATAGACGATGACATCGTCCATCGCCGATGGCTGACGTGATTCCCCTGCATGATGCAATTTTCGCGCAGTTGACTTATCACACACACACACAGCCTACACTGGTGGGCTCACGATCTACTCGTCTTTCCACATGAAATAACAACGGAAGAAATTCCAAATTTGCAGGTCGTACATGTGCGAGTACTTGTGAAAAAAATCATGCTGTCTTGAAAACTGGTCACAAAATGCGTTTTGGTCGCAGTCTAGAGCACTGATGGCAGATGGCCATCTAGCAAATTGATATGCCCCGCCCCCCGATGTCATCGTCCATCACGATGTTTCACTGTAGGCATCGTACGATGCCAATTTGGTAGACATCGCCCAACCCTACAATGAACTGCCATAGTAGTTTTTTCCCGACTACTGAAGTTAATAGTGCCCCAGATCTGTTTGGTTACAAACATCCTTCCAAATAACTTTCTTTGTGTTCAGCACAATAAGGATTTTTATACAGTTTTGGAACAACGTGAGTGTGAATAAATGACGACAGAATTGTCATTTTTTGAGTGAACTACCCCTTTAAGGGCAGATTATTTTCTCTATCACAAACAAAAAAGATGAGAAAGCATAATTAGTTGTACTTGCAAGCATCAAGATTACTATCCATGATGATGGTTTCTTTTGTCAGCAGGGATAAAGCAACACATTAAAAACTCTATCAGCAACACTCATAACGGTGACTTGCGCAAGCAAGCAACCCTCTTTTGTACTTCAGAAAATAATGTAAAAATCTACGTCTGTACAATTTCCAGTGCACAAGACTACAGAGCGAGTCTGAGCAATCATTGTTGATTTTCCTTTAACCAAGCTGAGATTTACAGCAGCGTGCGTGGCCATGACTACTGTTTGTTGCTCATTGAAGTGAACAGCCAGACACCTAGCCTTCTATTTCACTCTGGTTTTTCTTCTAAATAAGTAACCACACTGTAAAAACAGCTTTGAAAGAAGCCGTAATAGAAAGCGCAGATCAAATTCTGGTCATTTTGATTCAGTGCCCAGCTGAATGTTTCTGAAGCGTGGGCAGTGAAAAGCCTTTTAACAGCTGCAAAGACACAGTTCAGTCTTTCCAGACCAAAGATGGAAAAGAGACTACAAAGTAAAATCTAGACAGGTTCACACAAAGACTGATTAAGAACCAGGATTATTATCATTAACTAAAACTATTTTAAAAAAAATCTGGTGGTTATTAATGGTAAGTATTATTTAAAAAAAAAAAAAAAAAAAAAAAAGAGAAATGTTGCCTTAAACTGCAGCAATAAACTGAAATAGGTTTAGGTTGATGCGCTCAAATAATTAAAGGCGGGGTGTCCGATTTCCAAATTACGCTTGTTTAGACAAAGTCGGGCCAAGTACCAAAACAACCTTGTAGCCAATCAGCAGGAAGGTGTACAGTGCACAGGACGGACATTAGTCGAGCTGATGAAAGCGAAAGATGGGGGTAGGGGTGTGTCTGTTTTGGTGATTTTAACATCAACCATGGCTAAGAGAAACTGTACACCCCACCTTTAACTGAAAAAAATATCTATAGAAACAAAAAAAAATAGTAAAATTAGTATAAATACTATTTAAAACAAAATATTACAAATATTACAAATAAAATAAATAAGACAAAAGCACATAACAAAACTACTCAAATTTTAAATATCTATTTTTTGCTCAAATGTAGCATGTCGGCGCACAGTCCACAGGACCGACAGCGCAGACATGTTGCGCGAAAACGCTCCCATCGACCCGAGTTCGAACCCCATCATTTCCTGTCTCTCTACACTGTAATGCATTGCACAACTAAACATTAACATGAAAACTACAAATATCAAATATAAAAGTAAAAACGATTAAATAACTGTTATGAGCCATGACGGAAAACCTACAACTTGACGTCACAAAACCCAATTCTCAAACACAAAAGTGCACAACCTATACAAACAAGCACCAGTATATTTCTACTAAGCGGGTGTTTTGTTCTGGGCACTGATGCTTTTGGAGATGGGATCTGTATCGGAAAGACTGAGTCACGGGAGCAGTGCATGGTGGTGTGGGCACTGCCATCTGCCAGACATAAGTTCAGTCCTGCCATTAGACAACAAGCATAAACAAAGCGAGAAAAGAGCCAAGCTGCATCCCTGTCAAGCCAAGTAAAAATGACATGACAACATTCCAGTGAAGCTTTATACCTGCGGTTACCGAACTGCAGTGCACGTGCCAAATATGCACAAGAACATGTGTAATGGTGGAATGTGTTTTGTTTTATAAAACAATCTGATGTGATAGATGCAGTGGTGCAACACAACTGAACTCTCAAATTCATAATCTTGAGTTGAGTAGACAAAGAGAAGCATTTTGGGCGCATCGTTTAGGGATGTTTATGCATCAAGGTGAACAGGGGACAACCGATAAGTTTAGGAAGCACTGCTCCAGGGGTTTTACGAAGCCTATCAGATGCTGTTAAAGACAAACTCGAGTCACCTCACTAATGAGATGTTACTTGGTTACATGCCATTTAGCAGCAGCTTACAGTGCATTTAATTGCAGGTACAACCTCACCCCAGCATCCTGAGGTTAAATACCTCGCTTCAGGGTACCGCTGTTATAAAACAAGATTACAAACCTGCTCCGGTTTCCCGTTTGCTCATACCTAAAACCTAAAACTGTTTGCATTAGCAATGTTGTGTACGGTTTTGGTTCAGCAAAATCGCATAGAAAATCATTCACAATACCGTACATGTGTCCTATAGTGTGACAGAAAAAAATTGTAAACAAACTGTTAATAATATATTATTTTATATTATTATTAATATTTATAATATTAATTTTCTTCATTATTATAGGACACATTTACATATTTATTTCTCAACTACCCTCACACATTCTGGGTTATTCTGTGCCAAATTTTGGAATATATACTGTATACACCAAGAAACCTTGGCTATGGCAATAAGGAACGTGCAAAATTACACTACTTTTTAAGAAAATGTCTGTCTGAACGTGTGCGGCTGTAGCGGCGGTGCTTTAAGTACGCAACTTTTCAAAGAGAGTTTCACTGCGCAGACTAAAGCACAGCATGCTGCCGGCATGCACGTTGCTTAAAAAATAAAAGAACAAATTCTAGATAAACAAGTCCTGTCCTGGCTTTAATCTATTATTAATAAAAGTGGAAAATATCAAAACCCTGAGCACCCGGCATCCTAACCACTATTCAGTCTTAACACAGTAGTTTGGCTCTTTACTGTTACCATAGCAACAGCTTCAACCTGACTGCACGGGAGTAAAGTATCTGCTGTATTGTACTCAAACATGCAACTGTTTTGCATCTTCCCCCTTAACTCCAGGCACTCGGTCTTATAAAGGCGCACAGAACAGTGAAGGTGATTTAAAGATGCTGGATGGGACGCGTGAGAAAGCGTTCAGATGAGAGAGGTGACTGTGCCAAACATCTAATCCAGCGTGCTAAGAGCCGCATTAATTACCGCAGTTCACATTCCAGAGAGGAGAGAGATGCATGGGTACTCCCGCTAGGTAAATCTCATGCATCAAGGCCAATCTCCCAGCCCATTTCAGAATAAGACTAATAGGTGACTCACGTCGATTTGTTTATCAAAGCGTTTATCAAAGGTACATATATTTTTTGTGTACATAACAGTAGTGTTATCAAAAATACCGATATTTCGATACGTATCAATACTGATAAATCTGAAACGTTCCAATCACAGACTATGCGGCAGACAGTTAAATAGTGTTAATGTTAGAAAAGATGGCCCGTGCAGAGTCTCAGTAACACATCTGGCGCACGCTCATTTACGCTTCCCATATTTACCGTCCATAGCGCTCTATGTATGTGTGCTGATCAATAATTTCACCCACTCGTTTCATTCGCCCTGGTTAAACGTTGTTTATGTTAGCCAGTACAGAGTCTCCGCAACAGTTCTCATGTTTAATGTACATCTTTATGTGCGCTCATCAATGATTTCATCCACTCGTCTAATTCGCTCCTGTTGATGTTTGAAATGATGCTGGTGCTGGTAAAGTCTCCGCAAAAGTTCTTCCGTGTGATGCACGTTTGCGCGTCCGTGTTTACCAAAGTATGTGCGCTGATGAATGATTTTATCCACTCCTCTGCTTCGCTCTGGTTAAACGTTGTTAATGCTACACTGGGTTCACACCAAACACGAATTAAGCGTTTTGCGCAAGTATATTACATACAAAGTCAATGCAAAGATGCGTATAGACGCGAAGTCGCGGAAGGCGGTGCGAATGACACAAATCGGGCGGCGCGATTGTCGCAACAGGCGTCAATCTAGTCTTCCGCGAAGGTCGAAATTATTTGCCAGATCGCGTCACTCATGCAAAAATAACTAACTTTTCATGAGAGTAATTAATAGCGTGGAACGCGATCGTTCGCGTTTGGTGTAAACCCAGCATTAGAAAGATGGCGAGTGCGGAGTCTCCGCAATAGTTCTTGCGTTTAAGTTTGCGTTTCTGTCTCTATGTGCGCTGATTAATGATTATATGTGTATAAAAGCCTAATTAAAATTTGTTTATCATAAATGTATTTGATAACAATAACGAACAGAGAATGAGCAATACATTTGCTCAAGTATTTATTAATCTCTTTTACATGTTAGTTAAAAAATACAACTATTTATGTAAGCTCTGGTCCATTAATACTGAAAAATACAACTTTGATTTTAAATAGTAAATGTATTCGTAAAATTAACATTAGATTAACAATTTATAAACAATGTCAAAATATACCTCATTGTCTAGTCTTGTTCAATTTACATTTTAATAAAACAAAAATGATTTAGGGCCTTGTTATGATGGCAGTTTTTTCCCGTAGTATCGAATGTCGATTTTTTTGGGGTATCGAATCGAAGTTAGAAATTCCAGTATCGTGACAACACTACATAACAGTGATGTGACAGTGACAATCACTAAAAAGCCATGAAGTGCAAAAGTTACAATGTTTGGAAATGACAATTTTATTTAAATGTGCAACTGAATCCCCAAAATGTTTTTTTCATTTATGTACGAGATACAGAGTCACAGAAACTAGAATGCCAACAGTACAAGTTTGCTATTTTTATCTAATAATTGGGATTAGGAATGAAAGAAGAGTGACAACTGCATTTATCTACATACAGTGTTTATATGTGGCCAAAATTGTCAAAACCACATGCGAAAAACACACTTGGAGATCCACATAATCTTTGCCAACCAGAGACGCCATGTAGATGGTTTATCCCAGCAGCACTAACAATCTCTTGCCCAGCATAAACTCCATGAATAATTTCAGTAATGTTACTGTTAAACTGTTGCTATTTTACATCTTGGCATAAAACAAAGTAACCCTGATGATTTCATTAAAACTTTCTAAAAAACAAAACAAAACCAAAAACACGAGAAGCCTAACATCATGGAAGATGTGGCTCAGTGGCTGCTTTCCATTCTTCAGAGATTTTAAAATATCCTTTGAGCCTAATACTAAATTCAAGTGACAGAACAAACTGGTAGTCATAGTAAATCCACTGCTTTGTAAACATATAGGCAATATTAGGCAAAATAAGGATGCACCCACTCCACACTTTTGTCTCTTTGTAAAAAAAGTAGCTCAATGACGTGCGACTTCTCTAGAAATGGACCATGCTAATTTCAAAACAGGTTTCGCTGAGACTCACAGAGCAGTCGATCTGGTATCTACTTCTTTGTTACTTGGATTGTTTCTGAATACTGCCTTATCTCAAGAGTAAAGGCCTGTAGGTCCATTGAATCCCATCTATACATCCATGCAGACTCAACATGTCTAATGCAAAAGACAGCAAAATCTGTCAAATTATTACTACATTACTATTATTACACTAGTTTTGACTGAATGACATGAATATAAACGTTTTCATGTATAGAGAGACTATTTATTACTGCATGTCACAATGAACGATCACAAAAGAAAACTTTAGTATACTTAATAGTGGGGGGAATCATTTCTCGATGAATATCGATTCAATCTGCTAGCGATTCGATTCACAAATTTGAAATTCACAAACTTTTAACTTTACCAAAGAACCGCTCTTTTAATATATGTGTATGTTGATTTTGTCATACGATGTGGGAATGTGTGGCCGTGACTGTCGTCTAACATACACCGCCAATGAGTCACGTTTAATTACTATTAAGAACTTGTTTTAATGTCTGACACCAGAATACGTCAATGAGAATGGCTATACTGGGAACTCAGTTAGGGCTGGGCGATCTTCACAAAAAAGCATATCACGATCTTCATAACAAAGAATCTCGATCCACGACCTGAATTGAAATACAAGGCTGTACTTTTTTGCACATTGCACTGGTGCTACTACAGAGGTTTAAAGTTTTGTAGCACAGGCCAAACAGTTGTACAGGTAGCACAAGTATAAAACGTCTGTTATCATCTTTAAAAAACACAAATGCAGATCATCACATAAACAGACTGGTTAACGACAAAGGACATTAATGTTGTATACAAATGGATCAATTAGGGCCATACAATTTTAGTTTACCCATTTATTATTGTTCCTTGTTGTCCATTTTTTACTATACAATAGTAATGGGCTATATTTCTCCACATAAAAATACTGTAGTATACTATAGTATTTACTAGGCCTATAGGAAACGGCAGTAAAATTCCTAGATAATATAGTGTTTTTGAACCTTACTACAGTAAATATTAAAGTATACTACAGTTTATCAATTTACAACAAGAAATGCAGCGCTGAATGATGTCGAACACACCTCTTATTTTAGACGACGGACAAGATCATGATCCTCGCGATTCCGTTGAAAAGTGGATTGAGGACGCCTTCAAGATCGATGGCGATTTAAGATCGTCAGATCGCCCACCCCTACACTCAGTTGTATTTATAAATACAATATGTGACAGTTCTAAGAGTAGTTAGCCAAAGTACCAACACTAGTCTGACCGAGCGCAAATGTGACCTGATGACATCTTAAATATGCTATTAGCACATCAAGAATCGATTCCGAGTCGAATCCTGACCCTAAGAATCGATTCTGAATGGAATCGTGAGGACCCAAACGATTCCCAACCCTACTTAATAGCCAATAAAAAAGCTTATTTTAATAATCACCTGTGTTGCCTAATTTGACACTGCTGTCTAAACTACCTCAAATTCATTCTGTATATTCTATATATTTTGTCCAGTTGTAGTCGTAAAATACAAATTTTGCAGCAAACCCACATCTCTCAGTAAAAAACAATCTGATGGACAAAGAAAGCAAAATGTTATACTAAAAAAAAATCACATGAAAAACTAAATCAAATAACGGCTGGATTTTTGTATCTGTCTGTGACGCAGGTGGGAAACCTAAAGCTATTTCACCGTTAATTGTCCAACATTGCCTCATCTTTTCCACCGAGTCTTCCTTTCTTTCAAACAAGTGGACAGCCAGGCATCCATTGTGACTGAAAAACTGAGGTCACATTTCTTGGCGCCGGTACTGGCCAGTGGCCACAACTTTACTCAAGAACACTCTCTAAGTCCAATGACAGAGTTTAAGAACAACCCATTCAAATCAAGAGTTTTGACTAAATTAAAATAATTTGATATTCGCTACTTTTGTTATCCAAGAATAAAACTTTTTATAATGTCCAACAGACAGCAAACAGTCACCCCCCACATCCCAGTACAAAAACCCCAGCGCTCTTGTGCTGGAGGGATGCTTCACTGGCTGCGGGGCAAAAGGGGGGTAGGGGCGGACAGACGGCCGGTAGCCTTGTGTCGTGCACTGCCTGTCTCAATTCACTTGGCTGAGAATGCAGGAGGCCCTGCAATAAAGCGGCTCGATTCAGGACGGCCGGGCCTGAGGGGAATTGCAATGAGTGACGCACACCCACAAACACACAAAAAACAACAACAGCAACACAATGCAGGAGCCATTCGACCATTAGCAGTAATGAGGATGTGTCAGACGGATGCGTACAGGCCTGTCTAAGAAAAGACTCTCAGAACAAAAACACACTTAAAAAAGTGCTTCAATTAATTATATTAAAACGATGAAATGCAGGAAATTTAAAAAAATAAAAATAAAAATAAATAAATCGCAATATAAACACATAGTATTATTAATTTATAAAACAAACATAAAAATACTCTAAAGCTGCAATCCCTAACTTTTTAAGTTAAAAATAAACAAAAATCAGTACATAGTATGTAATCAAAATACATACACATTTTAACGTAATAAAAATAAACACATTAAAAAAAGTGATGCGTTCAAAGTGATCTGAACGATTTGGCAGAAAACGTCAGTTTGATGTCATTAGACCTTAACCCACCTAAAGGCAGTCTTGTATAAAGTACTTGAAAGCAATACTTGAGTAAAAGTACAAGTATCTTACCAGAAAATGACTTTAAAGTAGAAGTTAAAGTCACCCTTTAAAATATTACTTGAGTAAAAGTCTTAAAGTACCTGACATTTAGTGTAGTTAAGTATCAAAAGTAATTGTCTGATATAAAATGTACTTAAGTATTAAAAGTAAAAGTAAAGGTATTTAAAAAAAGTGAACGGTTAGAATTTTGAGGTAATTAAATCAAAGCAAATCTCAAGTTCAACAAAATGCATGGTGCTTTTGAAGACGCGAGTAATCCTGAACGCTTCTCTGTAACCTGCCATTAATTAGCCTAATGTGGTCTAAAAAAAACCCTAAAAAATTACCTAGGAAATATTCGGCCGCCACTTAGGCTATACCAGAAACCGTTATTAACCATTTCAGTATTATGTGTTGAATTAATTCGGAGGGAAAATCATTGGTGTTGTTAAATATCTGCACATTGGCTAATGAGAAAAGTTAACTAGCACACGTTAGCCTGGCCATCACGTTAGCCAGATATCTGAACAGGCTTATGATAACAAATTCATGTTAAATAACGTTGACATTATGACTTCATTGAATGAAAATTAATTTAACCTACCTCGATGTGCTTCTTCAGGTTGGACGGGGAGTTTTTTAATGCCAATATTTCAGTGACTCTCGGTAGGCATACCGGGTTTCCATCCAAAGTTGCGAATTTAGCTTATGCGCAAAATTGGAATATCGCATAAAACATTTGCGAATAAGCACCGTTTCCATCCAACTAGTTAACCTAATAAACTGGCACTAAATATCAGTAAGAAAAGTAAGAGAAGCCACTGAATATAATAGTTTTCATATATAATTATACTTGCGCAAGCAGACGATTAGGAAACTCAATAAATGCGGTGCTTTTGTGGATGCCTGCTGTTCGGGAAACACATGACAGTTCTAAGAGGCAATTACAGAAATACTTGACGACTTTGCTCAGGCGTTTAAGAATGACCATCACAACATTTCTGATGCTGTGTAACAAGATCATTACTCTGGTTAGTCAGGTTACACCGGCCGTCTCATAGTGCATTTACGTGACTTTTTGGAGGAATTTATTCAGCAAATGCGTTTCCATCTCCCATTATTCGCATTAACCCTTTTTCGCAAAAATGAAATCCACCTCAAGTGAGCGTAAAAACTTTTTTGCGAATTAAGGGTTTTTAATTCGAAATTTGGCATTTCCATCACTCGTTTCTGATGCTAAACTTCAAAATGCGAATAAAACCAGAGTGATGGAAACCCGCACTTAATCCGGTAGGAAGAATTTTTCACTCCAATGTACGAAAATATTTCTTGCAAATACGGCCACGGGTGTGTAACGTTATCTTCGCCACCACCACGGAGTTCACAAAGTAACACTGCCTAAAGGTATGTAAAGTAACCTAAAGTAAAAACTTCTTTACTAAAGAAGCCACTTAATCTGGCTTTGATGACAAAGCGTCAAATGTCTGCTGACTAGACCTCATTCCACTTTAAAAGACACATGGAAAAGCACATCACCTCAGACACCTGCCAATGACAGCGTCGTGATGTTCGTGCAGTCTCTGCCACCAACGTCAAACAACCGCAAACCCCAGATTCAGCCGAGTACAGTAAGCAGTGTTAATGTCAGAAAATCCCATAAAGTAAAAGCAGAAGTGGATTTCTGAGGCCGGGTGAAATGGGGTTACACATGATATGCATTAAGATCACACAGCACATGCCGTGTCTGCTTCAGTACACCTCTTAACTTACTGAAGAATCTAACAAAACACAAACTTTGCAACCCGACAGGAAAACCATGTTTTTGTCCGTTCTATCCATCAGGAAGGAAATGAGCAGAAAAAACAAACTCTCTACATGGAAAACTGTCAAATGAAACTGTAAGCAAACTTCCTTGCGCTAACATATTCCGCAATGCAGGTTTTATAGGGAAATTAATTTAAATAACTTGACTGGGTATACATGAGTTTTGCTAGCGATCAAAGGCAGACAAAAAATGGCCTTTTCCATGATATCCACCCACACACTCCTGCTCAGACAGGAAAAATGAGTAATATTGTAAAGAAGAACCGCACCGTCTGGCTAAAAGACACAAGTTTACCATACACAGGTAAACAATATGTGCGTGTAAGCTAATTACATTGCACAGAAATGTGTGAGAGCGTTAAAATTACCTGATAGGGAGCACCTTCCTATCTCTTCTATATTTGTGACGAATAAATTCCATTTCTAAAGTAGAAATATTAAGGAATATTAAGGCTTAGCACAGGGCGACTATTAGGGATGTAATAATATTTTGTGGCACAAAACAAATCAAGACTATAAAAATGACTATGTGTTGTAGAGCTATGACGAATTTTTAATACGATATGATATTGGATGAACTGCTAAAACGTGACCAGAACGTTTTTTTATTTATTTTCTTTTAAGGTTTAGCTTTCTTAATTCCTTTCTTATTTGTAATTTTATGTTCAAATTCAGTTTTTTTTAGCGACAGACCTAATTCAATTTTTTATCATTTACAGATACAGGTTCAATTCAATACGTTTTTTGGAAATAAATTTGAACGTTAGATTCATTGTTAAAATATTGCTTAAAATACTGTAATAGGGGTGTGCAAAACAAAAACAAAATAATCGAGGCGCAACAAGCTTTTATACATTTATTTTATTCGATTTAAGTTAAAAAGATAAGTTATTTTTTATGTTGTTCCAAAAGTCATAGAAATATTATAAATAATCGGAAGAATTGTAATGATCGTGATCTCAATATTGGTCGAAATAATCATGATTATGATTTTTTTCTTAGTCGGGCAGCCATATACTGTAAAAATACGGAATCGTGAACTCAGTATCGTGTATCGTTACATCCCAGATGTATTACATCCAAAACTGAAAACTCTGTCATCGTTACCCTCTTGTCATTTCAAACCTGACTTTCTTTCTTCCGCAGAACACAGAAGAAGATATTTTGAAGAAAGTTGGTAACTGAACAGCACTGGACCCCATTCACCCCTATTGTTTGGACACAAAACCAATGCAAGTAAATGGGGTCCAGTTAATAACATTCTTCAAAATATCTTCTTTTGTGTTCTGCAGGAGGAAGAAAGTCATACAGGTTAGAAATGACAAGAGCCTAAGATTTTTTTTTCTGTCACTTTAAGGCCAATGCTTCTTGAAAATGCATAATCGTTACTTAGTTGGAGACAGAAAGCACCAGGCATTTCCAGCGGCTCTAAATTGGCAGATACATCTGAAATAATTGCCCTGCGAAATCAAAAGAAAATGAGCCAGCCAGGCTGTGGCATCAGAGATCAGGACGTCTTCGACATCTGATTGCCAGTGTAGCTCGACACATCACGCAGGCTTTCTGAAAGATTCACGCCATGCATATTAATAAGCCCTTTTTAACCTGGTGTAGCAGCTTTTAGAGAAAGAATTCAATTTACACTCCAACTGATGGACAACTCGTGCGGCTTAGAATAAAGCCGGTCCGCTCATCTGAGGGCTGAAGGTGTCAGTCAGACAATAAGATCAATGGAAAGATGCAGAGGTATATAAAAAAGGCATAAAATATTACATAAAACATAACAAATAAATGTGCTTTAACAGCACTAGAGTTAAAGCGGTTTCTCCCTCTGGTTAAAAATGCAAATACCATCTGAACGGTCCTAGATTGAGTGTTGACATCATCGATTAGCCGAGAATGAAAATTTCCTTGTGGTTCACTTCCATTTTAGAAATGAGAAAAACAACAACACCGTTTCACTTGTACAAAATGTTTAAAGGTGCCATTACCTCCCCACATCTATATTACATGTGGCGCGTTCGCACGAGATAAATGAATCCTGTGATTTTACTCAAATTTATTGACTTATTTCCCGGATGTGTTGGCAAGGCTTTGCGTATAGGTTGTATAGCCTGTAGTTGTATAGTGTTTAATGATATCTGTACCTGTCAGAATTTGAGACCCGTGATCGCGGGTCGTTTTCAGTTCTGACACTTACAGGATGTTCGCTTGATTACGATTCCCTCTTATATAACAAAAGCACGGTTTAAAATTGATGTCTTAATTCATCGCTCCCTTAAAGTACTAATACCTAGTCATGACCCTGTCCCTATTTCAATGCAAGTGCATCTGAAATTCCACCCTTTTTATCGTTCGCCAGTCGAAAGCATTTCTTAAATCTTAAAGGAGCAATGTTGAAATTTAAGGGGCATCTTGCAGTGAGGTTGCGAATTGCAACCAACGGCTCACTCTACCCCCCCTCTCGAAGCCCTGCGGTGGCTGACACAGGACAAAGATGTCGTCACGTTTTCGCTTCTTTGCTGAAGGAGATAAGGTATTTACGTAACACGCTCTGTAGAGCAGTTTGTCCATTTAGGGCTACTGTAGAAACAACATGGCGAATTCCATGTAAGCAGACCCGTGGTGTATGTAGATAGTCATAACTCATTCTAAGGTAATAAAAACATAACGCTTCATTATGTAAGGTCTTTATACACCTCTGAAGACAAAGTTATGTATGTTATATTACATAACTGTGAGGAGATCCTACTAAATATTACACACAGCACCTTTAAGCTAAAGCTGTTGCTAAAAACCTAGCGCTAGGCCAACTGCTGTAACGTGTGTATCTACAAACCTTTTATTACTCATTAGGACGTTGCCAGATAAACAAACACGTGTGTTTGAATGCAAGTGGCTGGATGAAGACATCAACACCTGTCAATATCAATGAAGATCATCACAAATGCTCGCTGATCCACTGAAGGTGGCAAAACTATCAGGGCATTTCTAATGCATATAGAGCTTTTTCGCTTCTCACCATTTGCAGGAAGGAACACTAGTTTGTTAAACATGGGGGTAATCCTTCAATTTGACTGACAAATACTAGACCCGTGCATAAAGAATATGGGAAGGGAGATGTGCTAAAATGGCATTAAAAAAACATGTTTTTTTGTGTATTTAAAGATCTGTGAAAATCAAACTTTAGTTCCACTATCATGACCGCCAACAGGACCAGAACCGCCTCGAACACATATCATAACAATAACTCTTTATAACTCTATAAACATCCCATTATTGATTCCACTCGTCTCCAAGATCACATAAACATTTCCAATAAAGATGCAGCGAGAGCTCGCCAACAGCATGTTATCATGTGGTTTCACGTTTCCCTTTCACGTGAACGGCCCTGCCCTCCTGCCACATGGTCTCCCTTTTGTCATACCCACAATGCTTTGCTTTTACCACCGACAGCCACTCCTGGGGGTTGCGCTTTTTGATTCACACAGTCACCTGACACTCACACACACACCTTGAAGTGCACCAGAGTGAACGTAATGAGGTACAAGGTCAACACACATGCACACAAACATGGAGGAGACGCACACACAACCTTCAGCCTACCGATCATAAACCAATATAACGCACACTTTACAGACACAAGGTAAACTGAGACGATGTCAAAATTAGTCCGATCAATCGCCTACATTTGCACCAAGAAGCGGTGTCTGGACTTTACAAGCTTTTCGACACAACGAAGACCAGCATATAGAAAATATTATTTTTTTATAGGAGAAAGTGAAGGGTTGACAAAAAGTATAAAGAAGAAAAAGCACGTGAGACTCAACACAGATAGATTTCCACCTCTCCCTTGCTTTTGATGACATATTAACTTACTTACATCAACAAGTTATATTATGATATAAGAAAATCTGGAATAAAGTAGGACACGTCTTGCCCACCAAATTCATTGAAATTACTAAAAAGCATTGAAAATATTTACTACTATAATAAACTGTAGAAAACTGTAGTACACTGTACTAACTACACTACAGTACATTATAAATAATGTAGCATACTAAAGTATTCTGCAACTACAGTAAATTGATAAACTGTAGATAACTCACCCTCTTGTCATTTCAAACCCTTATGACTTCCTTCCTTCCGCAGAACACAAAAGAAGATATTTTGAAGAAAGTTGTTAACCGAACAGCACCGGCCCCCCATTCACTTCTATTGGATGGACACATTGTAGTTTATTTTAATATTTACTACAGTAAGGAAATACTATAGTATACAATAAGAAAATACTACACTGCAATACTAAGCAAACTTGGCCCAAACACCCTATATATTACATATTTGTCCATAAACCCATGCATTTTTGACACACTGCACAAGACTTATAGATGAATGACTGACAAACATAAGACGACTCAAAGTTCTTAGAAACCACATTCTAGATATAAAGTAAAATATTTACTCACTAAGCACAATAACTGAATTCAGGCAAGAGGAAATAAGTAAGTTACATTTATGTCAACAATACAAAAGCCCCGAAGGAGTGATCTGGCTTTGTCTGTAACTTCCTGGGTTCAAAGCAAAGCGGATGTGTCTTCTATCGCGGTTCGGTTTACCTGCACGCCAACACGCCCTACAGCACCTGCACGCTTACTTTTAACCTAACCTAACCTAACCTTACGGGTGTGTCTTTGAACTTTGTGAAATATCTAAGCAGACAGCATCGCAGGTGCGTTAATAGTCGGTGTCATTAAGCGATTAGAATGCCTGTCTAAACGGCACGCTAGAATTTGCAACACAGCCGATATCTTCGTCTCACGAGGCCCGTGAACGAGCTCCAACTGTTGCATCTTCACTAAGTAGGGCAACTTCACACACACGCAACTCGGCCAGCTTGACTTTCCATCTCCACACAACCCAAACGCGTTTTAACGCAAATGTCGCGGAAATAAACGCGACATTTTCGAAACCATACGCCAGAGAAAACGGTGCGTTTCTGTACATTAAACAACTTTAAACCCAGCAATACATACCAGTTGTTCCGACCTCTATAGGAAACGCGTTGACATGTAGGCAAGTTGCAGTTTTCAGCCCGCGTCGAGCGAGAATCAAACGCACGCCCGATGCGCGCGCTACGTTTGCCGCTGGAAACTTTGCTGCTGTCCAGCGCTAGTGTGTGCGGCAGCGAGCAGGCGCCATGTTTGTGTTGTTACTCAGTCTGGTGCGCTCGGGTTTCTCGGTCTGTCTCCTGGAGGCGGATGGACCCGCCCATGACCGATTCGCTGTTACGCATACTTTATTCACGAGGTGTGTTCGCCTTCAGGCGCTGCGCGGATTGAGCGGCTTGTGACGTCAAAGTACCGCGATGCCGATTGAACAAGCATGTGGAGCGGTCCGCTCTCGCGGTACTTTGATTTCACGCAGCGATCGGTCTGCGGAGCGTCGCATGAATTCGAGCACATTACTGCCTATGCTCCCTGTTTACTGGCAAGTGCGCCACAAGTAGTAACAGGTGGCTTAGCACACATTTTAGCTTCAGACCACCTAGTATATAAGTGCAAAAGAGAAATGCGAAAGTTTAGGTTAGCTGACGTAAATTATATGAAAAACTAAGATAGAAAATGTGCATTTATGATTTATATTTTTATAATTGTGCATTTAAACATTTTGCAACATAACTGTGCCAACACTCATTTTTCCATACAAAACATAGTATGATTATAGTTACACTAGAAGCAACGATTAATAGTTGTTAAGAGCTTAGAAGCTACTTAAAGCCAAAAAATGTCAAGAGTACATTTTTACAAACTCTGTGCAAACGATTATTTCTTAAAAATAGTTTTTAAACAATGCAGTTATATTTGTTGTAATAGAGTTTTGATGGGTTGACCATTTTTCTAAAATAAGTGACCCTAAACCTTTGAACATTTGTCTGCAGTGTGGTGCTTAATCACAATTTAAACTGCAAAAGGAGGAAACAAAATTTGATTCATGGAAGAGGGGGTCTGCAAAAATATCCTTTATTACAAGATGTACCACATCTACATTTTTCATTCACCTCTTACATTGTATGAGGGCACAATTTAGTTCATTAGAGCATACTAAACATTTGGTTAAGACCGTTATAAATCATGTAGAAAAGCATGTGGTATGAAGGAATGACACAAGCATTAGTTTACAGACAGTAGCATTACAAGTGTTTAACAGCAAAGTCACTGTGATTCATCAGAGCAAGTGAAGTACATTAAGAAATCATATTTAGCAGATACGCCACATAATACAGACATGTAAACCATTAGAGTCATTTTATTAAGATGTTAGTATTCATCTAAACTCAAGTTAACTAAATTAGGCAGTGTGAGTTTCTCTGCAGGAGGAGGAGAGACGTTCTCGAGCTGGTCCAAATCCAGAGAAAATAAAGTTTCATCCCTACCCCAAAGGTTCATCCCTGAAGTCTTCTGTGAATGTACTGGGGTTATAAAATCAGACTTGATACACGAGTCTTTATTTAAAGTGGCATCCAATGACAACAGTAGAGGACTTTGTCCATCAGGAGAATGTGATGCAACAGGCAGCAGGAGTTCTTCATTTTCCTTGTTACCCTGGTGCTCCATTGACCCTTCACTGTCAAATGACATCTCGTCCTCAAAGAGTTCTGGAAGCTCCTCGTGAGCAATGCTGAATTTAATAACATCACTTGAGCTTAGGTTGTTGAGATCCTCCAGCTGTGAGGAGTCCCATGACACAGTTGAGTGCAATGATGCCCCCTGCTGGACAGAAGGGAAAGTGCACAGAGGAGCTGAATTGTCAAATAAAAGCAATGGCTCTGGACTTGATCCGTTCACCTCAGTCTTGGCAAGAGGCATCTTAAGCCAAGACAGGCTGTCTTGAGTCCAAGAAGCTTGCTTTTTCTCGGTCATGCCTTCCTCCATAGCTTTTCTCCATGAACTTCTTACATCCTTAACTGGAGTGATGTAAAAAAAAAAAAGATTACTTTCTACAAGTGATAAATCCCACAAGTTCAGCACTTAACTAGCATAGAATTAAAACTTACTCAGACTTTCAGGTGTGCGACAGAGCTGTTTCCTAGATGAAAACGGGTCAGATATTGCGTTGAGTAACTGCCCCAGGTCCACGTCATTCCTTCCATTGACTGGACTCATGATCACAGCATCTGCAACCTAAAAAAAAAAAACCAAACTTGACTACCTCTTTTACCCACTCAACTCCTCAGCATTTTGTGATCATATACTAAAAGTCACAACACCATTCCTGCTGTGAGCTTGAACACCAATTTGTTGATAAAATATTATATTCTCTCCTACTTTTAAGTCCCTTTGGATAAAAGCATCTGCCAAATGAATAGACGCAACAATCTTCTGTATCTTTATCTGAAGGTTGTCTGCTCCGTATCTGTCCGTGGCGATTTCTCTCAGTTCGCACCGGTCATCAGAGAGCAGGTTTGATATAGGGAGATCTTGTGATGGGCGGGTCACTGCTCAGGACCGCTCATGTATCAGTCTCCCAGAGCAAAACCCTTCAGTTTAGTGTTGCATGCAGTTTTTAATCTGCATTAAAACTAGATAGTAGTCTCTTAAGGTACATCAGTGGGTCCTTCTAGATTTTGACCGTGTACTTAAAATCAAGTGCATGAATACATACTTGATTGGCCAAGTTGTCACATTCCAAATCTAGAATCTGAGCCTTGTTCTTTATGATCGAGGACTTTTTCTTTGAGAGCAGAGATTTCCTGCGGCTGGCCTGAGAGACAGAAATACGTCAAGTTTTATTTAATAACTTAACTAATAACCCAGCTTTGCAGCAATTGTGATAAAACAGCATTAACGTGAAATATAAAGTACAAACGTATCTACCCGTACTGGACTGGGCGTCTGGACCACAGGTTGAACTTTGACTGGGCAGGTCAAAGGAGTTTCACATGGAGGAACCTTACAAGGAATTTCTGTTCTTGGGGAAAATAAACCATCAGAGGAAAGCAGCGGCCTTGTATTTTCAGTTGGCAATGAGGTGCTGTTGAGAAATTCAGAGGGAGGGTTGATGCTAAACAGCACAAGATGTTTCAGACTTTAAGGCCCGGTTTTACAGACACCGCTAACTTTAAGCCAGGACTACGCCTTAGTTAAATTAAGTTATTTCTGTTGCTTTTATAAAAATGCATGACTGGTGTGCATCTCGAGACAAAGCAATGGCACTGATATTTTAAAATATTCCTGGTCAAGTTATATTCAGTAAAGACAGGTCACATTCATTTTAGTCTGGGACTAGCCTTAAAGTGATAGTACCATAATTTTCATTATTGAAGTATGGTAGTCAATGGGTGTTGAGATCTGTTTGGTTATATAAGCAATATTCCAAATATCTTTGTGTTCATCAGAACAAAGAAATGTATACACATTTGGACCAACTCGAAGGTGAGCAAACGATGACAGAATTTTCATTTTTGGGTGAAGTATCCCTTTAAGCCTTGTCTTTGAAACCGGGCCTAAATCTACCAGTTAAATACTTTTTGAATTCCAGCTCCAGGTGGACTTGTGGTTCCGAATAGACTTGCGTTTCCTCCACCTTAGGTCTTCTGTTAGACGTCTCTTCTAGCGGCTCTAAATTTAAGAAAGAGGACATCAAGTTTGCACAAAGCAATATAATCGAATGAGGAAGCCATTAACTTACCAGGTAACTTGTGATATTGTGAGATGATACTAGCTTTAAAGCTAGCCTCAGAAGCTGGCTCAAATGACAAAGGAGCCATTGGAGAAACAAAGTCAAGAATCTGTTGGATCATGGGTTTGAAAGCAGAACAGATCATTTGCCAAAAATCGATCCGATTCAGCAAGTAAAATGCATACTGTGACAACTTTAAGCACGCTGTATGTGTACCGCTGATGTCGGATAACAGTTGAGTGTTATAGGAAAGAGACGGCATCGCAAACAAACCAATCTGAATGAGAACAGTGACTATCAATGTGGATTTACAACCAAACTACTAAAAAAAGTCAAACTCACAGGCTCTTCTTTCAAAAAAGAAACCAGAGGTGTGTTTTTCAAACACTCTGCCCACTTTTTCTCCCAGTTCTCCTCCAGCCTCCGAATGGAGCTTTTGATATCTGCTGCATCCTCTCTGACAAGTTTCCTCCTGGAGAAAGAATAAAAACAAAACCTGTGAGCATACTTAAAACGATTTCATTACCAAAGAATACAACTTAAATAGGCTAATTGTGTTTAGAAGCTAACGAGAATGTAAAACCTCCAAACACATTCTAGACACTGACTGATTCCATTGCATTTATACTACAGGTGTGAAATCAGAGGGTGTGGTCACAGATTGCCAACACATGAATCTAATCAGAAACTTGAAAACCCAGTCCATCTAGCAGGTGATGAGAGTTTTAAAAATGTGAAATGTGATTTTAAAACAAATCCAGTATCATATTTACCTAAATCTGAATAAGCTTTCTTCGCCAAGTGCACACAAGGAGTTTGTTCTGGTTACAGGAGCTCTATTGTCTTAAACGCACCGTATATACATAACACAGGAAATAGAAAAGAATGTAAGACAAATATGAGACTTTAAGGATAAAAAATATAAATAATATACAAAGGTGCAGTTTAGTTATTTGCAAGTGTGCCTAGTAAGTACGGTCTATTACAATTGTGTACTCTACGTTTTTATAACCATAAAAAATGATATGTATTTACATAAAGTATAGGAGTATAAGATATACTGCACTTAAGATATATTGTTAGTTAGTTACTTTACTTTATTGTCTGTTACTTGAACAGAAATTCATCTTTGACACTGGCACAACATACAATACATCCACATATCACATAATAAAAACACTTAACACACGTGTTCCTATAAAACACATTTTGAACACTTTAAAACAATTGGTTTAAAATGGTTACCGCTAGTGGGATAAATGACATTTTATATGCATTCCTTTTAGCTATCGGCGCAGTCTACCTCCTGAAGGAAGAACTTCAAAGGCGTACTTCATTTATTGCACTAAAGAATTCCATCCTAAATAAGTACGGAAAACAAGAAATAACTGTGAATGGGTTTACTATCACATTTGTACCTTATGATCTTGAGGTTTTCTTTGGAACGGCTGAAGAGCAAAGCCTGTTCCTGGAGATCTTGGTGATGAAGATGTGTAGTAGTTCCTGCGATCTTCTCTCTCTCCTCATGAAGGAGACATAAGCCCTCATTCAGAACCTCCAGCAGACGCAGGAGAACAGGCTGTCCTGCCTCATACAAGTTACCAACACTGGACTGGAAAAAACCACAAACCCTTAAGAACTCAAACAGAAATATGAACATATTCTACTTTACGACAAATACATGTTAAATAAGGAAACCCAATTTATTTTTCATGTTCAAACAGCAAAACATTTTACCCAAGATGTGAGCTTGGATTGAGAACTAAACATTTTATTTGTCGGTTTTATTTTCTCTATTGTTTGTATTTGAATGATGTTAAAAGCATTAATGATCCAATATAAATAAACTGACAAATGACAGAGTTTAAATGCCTGCTTTGTTAAAGTCAATGTCTAGTCCGGGTACATTTAAAAACAATTCCAAGACAGACAAATACATGTTCACCTTAGTCTAATTCACAAATGAATGACTATTAATAAAACAGACAAAAGACCCACATATTTCTGTGTTATCATCAGTTTGAATAATCCTCATGAATTATGACTTCCTTAAGGAACTGAAAGTCAGTATAACTTTTAATCTCACGATTAAGAACAATTAGGCATCTTTTGCCTTTTCTATAACTCTAACCTGGTGTGACAGCCGCTCCAGTCTTTCACGCAGAACCGTAGGTATCTTGACACTGAGATCCTGCCCATCTAAAGTGTACCGGTCCACCTGTCCACGGATCACACTCTCCACTGCTTTTCCATCTCCCTCGAGGGTGGACAAAACTCTGTCCGTCTCAGCCCAAAGCCCACGCACCTGAAAACGTAAACCAAATATAACATATTGTTAGAATAAGGGTAAATAACAAATCCGTAAAAACATTCTCAGGTCGGTAAGAAATAAATTGTTAAATAACAATAAAAAAAGAACAAACCTTCTGAATTTTCGCAACAATTTCTTCCTCCAAATCTGTGTTACTAACTTGTTCCCTAAAAGCAAAAAAACACTGTTTAACCATTTCATAAAACTTTTTAAAAATTGTACACACATTTTTAAGCAACTTACGCAAGTAAATGTTCATATTTGGCATCTTCTGCATCAAGGTCCCTCAAAGACTTCTCCAAACCTCTGAAAGAAAAGCAAATTGAACTTTTAACGGTAGGTATAATATTCTCTATTTGTTTAGACAAAACCCTATATATTTTGAATATGTTTAATTCCTGGGTGTGGCATACAAACAAGGCCAGTTGAGATTAAAAACATGCACGGTGTCTGCAAAACGGTGATGGAGAATTGGCTACATGTGTCAGCAACTCATTCTGTCCAGCCCAAATCAACACATATTGCAAAAAAATGAGCTTCCGTGTAAAAAAGCTCAGTTGGTGACTGAGCACCATATACAAAGCATTCATATTCTACAATTGTAACGGGTCACTCACCTTGCTCTTTTCTGATAGTCTTGAATGAGACGGTCCTGCTCGACAGTCACTCTCTGAAACTGTCTCTTCACCACCTGAAATCTTTTCATCTCCAGCTCGTGTGAACTTGAGGAAATTGCAGCAGCTTCTGGGACCCACGTGCCATCTAAGTGTTCAGTAACAAAGGCAGAATATGATCATATCAGCAAGCATGAACATTTGATTCACGAATAACAGAAAAGCTTCCAATGACACTTTAGATTTATATAATGAATGATGTAGCCGTTTTATAAAAAATAAACTTAACCACCTACCCCACCATAGGAGTTTCTATATTAGCATTATAGCAGAGCCTCCAAATATATCATTGGGTAAATCGTATTAATAATAGCATACCTATGGCAAATGTCTTCAGTGTTTTCAACATGACATGTTTGGCTAAGTGAAGCATCAAGTTGATAAATCTTGGTCCAGAAGAGGAAAGCAAATGTGACGCAGCCACCTTGGGAAAAGCGCTACCTTCTTCATTCTAGATATAAAAAGACATTTCAACAGTTTACTACAGCACAAAGTCAAGTTAATACTGAACAACAGTGTGTTAGTTTAAAAACTTTCACAACTTATTTTGGGTTTTTACACTAAACATACTATAAACGAGACAAACAAGATTTAAATCGTAAACAGAAAATGTTAAATGCAATAAAATGTGTAGTCTTCCGAAATTCTGTGTTTTTAATGTTCTAATAGCGTTTGACAAAAAAAGACTGACACTCACTTTTGACAGCATACAGTTTCACTTTTTCAGACTATTTCGTGTTTTGTAGATCTGGTTGGTTGAGCATCGAGTCAGCAGTGTAAAGGTTGTTGGATCGATACCCAAGGAAACATACTTATACAGCTTTAATGCACTTTGTTGCTTGGATCAAGCACATCTGCCAAATGTGTAACTAAACATACGCTAATATCAAATTATTTCGCAGCATATTAGACATTTACTTATGCATTTGGCGGATGTTTTTATCCAAAGCGACTTACTGTGCATTGAAGGTATACATTTTATCAGTGCATGTGTTCCTTCGGAATCGAATCCACGATCACTGGTGCTAATGCAATGCTCTACCAAGTGCACTGCAGGAAGAAGACACAATACTACCACAAAACAACCAACAACACACTGAATACACATACCGCTATTTCTTGAAGCCATCCAAAAGTCACCCTGCGAAACTCGGCGTCACATTTATGATCCCATATAGGCCAGCAATGTCTAGTAAAACAACATCACCACTGAATACTAGTAAGACAGCACATATCCTGGAAGCAAAACAATGTTTCATTGCAAAGCTCTACCTGAAAACGTCCTGAACACGAGTGGGATTCAGTTTCTCAAACAAAAAGTGGATGACAATATAGGAAGCTTCTTTGTTTGGCTTATCAAACATGTTCCTGTGAAGAGAGGGACAAGTCAGTCACTTAATACAAATACACTGTAGAAACACGTCTAATACGCTCATCAACACGCAATAGTTTTCTTTTATTTCTGGACTTTATTGTTTTTATTTATCCTCACTTGTACATTTTATTAAAAAGGTAATGCGCTGATCAGTGTTATGAAGTAAATTTAATCACTTTAGAAACTAAAGTCATGGTAAGAAGAATCTATATTTGTATCGAATCTAGTGTATACTACGCCCTGGTACAGAACGCACACAAAATAAGGAAAGTTAGCTAGAAAAGAAAATAGAAAGATAGGTATTGACTTACACTCCCAGATTAAGATGTTTAATGTTTTTTGCTGGGACATCCGGTTTGAATTCGAGACTCTGGAGACACCACCATAAATATTTGCCGTTTGTCTTGTGGAGTTTGGACATCTTGCTTTTTTTAGAGCAGCAGCCTAGCCGGCTGCGGAATCTTACGACAATAAAACAACAAATAATGCGAAACTAGTGATTGAAATCCATTTACATCATAGCAAACATTACTAGGTGCGGCTAATTTATTTTTTAAACTGAACAAAGTGTTTACGTTTATTAAAAAGCGAAACAACTTCCTTCTAACCGCCAAATTATTTGAGCGTGTTCACGGCGCGCCGGCTGCGTCTCAATATGTGTCGCGAACGTCTCGTTCCCTCGTTTGAACTTGATTTATATTTCACATTAAGTGGCTGAAGCTACATGGCACGCGCTTCGTGTACTCGATTTTCATTCCGATTTGCGTGGGGCTTTGCAGTTTATTTACATTTTAGCTTTAATAGGCAGGCGAAAAGACGACATCGCTTGGGCAGCTCATCGTGTATTGGTACACGACCACTGACATTGGGCGGGGCATCTGTGACGTTGAGGTTGGTGTTACGGCAAGCGAAAGAGATCAACCGTCTCAACAAAGGCAAAAGCATCGAAATACCGCGAGAGCAGACTACACCCCATTTTTTTATAATCGCTCTCGCGTTATTCTGATGTCAAACACCGATCGGTATGCGCATGACCTTATGAAGTTCAACGCAGCTGATTTCACATCGCGAAAATGACAGTCTTCCTACCTCAAGAATGTAAGTTGTTGCTAGAAGGGATACAGCTACGGCCTGAAGTGGTGCAAAATCTCGCCATATTATTACAATAAATTACATTAGCTAACGCCTACACCTACCGCAACACTAAACCTAACTTTACAATAATAAAAAATATTAATAAACTGTTTTCATCGTGACAAAAATTATGCGTTAATGAAGTGCGCATGCCCAGTGGAGTTAACGTTAGCTGAATCCCCTCTAGTCAAAACAAAGAATGTGCCATTGCTAACTTTTTTGATGATACTTAAGCTAACGTTACCTAAAAGAGAACGTTTATTAGCGATGTTGACATTTTTAAAGCTGCAATAAAAAAACTTGATAATCCAAATGAAAAAAATAACCAAAAGTGTTTAGTGTTAGCGGTGTGAATCAGTGTTTAAAACAGTCTCTGATTCACTAATAAGCTTATAATAATAATTTATAAATTGAGCTGTGCGGTTGATTTTGTGGAATTGTAAATTTGACGTCGTTACTGTAATCCACGTTAAAAACGTAACCTGTAATGTAATGTTTTATACAGAGATAGGGATATTAAGGCAAAAGTTGAATTATCATACAAGAAACACCAACGTCTTTGTACTGTTTGATAGGGCTGGGAATCGATTCCAAAAATAATCGATCTGTCTATAATCCTCAAGTATTTTTGTGTACACTGGTGAATAACTTTAAAAATAGTCATTTGACCTGTGCTTTATTTTTGAAAACAGCTAGTAAATTAGATTATTATTAATGATACATTGGAATTGCAGGACAAGATCGACATATTTGGTTAAGGTTTTTGTTATAGAAACAATAAACAACTAATAAATGTAAAAAGTGACAGTTTAGAAAATTGTATTGCATTAAAATTTTGTACATTTTTTAAATAATAAATAAAAAACTAGTAAAACAGGGAATTGAGCAGGAATCGAAAACATCAGCTAGGAATCGATTCTTGGAATCGGAATCGACTCAAAACAATTCAGAATCGAACAGCCCTACTGTTTGATCCATAGATTATTCTGGGGAATGACATTTTCATAAAAAGAAGTGGTCAGGAATGATAAGGGTTTAGTTAATCAAAGATCTGTTATTTTTCTGACAGCTGCTAGATATCAATAAGACTAAACAGAATCAGTGTGAAATGTTATATATTCATGATCTCTAAAGTTGTCCTTTATTCAGGTTCCTCATCTTGTTCTAAACACAGTTTACTTTTTTCTGATTAAATTCGTGGTTGGTGTAAAAATAATGACAGCAAGGGGTGGCAACCTCAGTGAATGAAAATCATTTTCACAGTATAAGGTAAACTCCAATTATCTGAACTGTCTTTATGAATTAAAAGTATGTTTTTTTCTAAATGCTAAAATAAATATATAAAAAAACATTTGTTAGTTTAATCTTTTAATGTGCACTTTCTTTAACTCTAAAAATAATTTTAATGTCATACTAAAATGTCACTCACGGTACACACAAATCCTCTGTATCACTGCTGAATGTGACCGCACACATTATAAAGGGACAGATTGTTATTTTCACTTTCATCATATCAACGTGCAAAACCTTCACCCATTGTCATCTGACAAGAATGAATGGGCATGCGCACACACGCTACGTTGTGTTTCCAGGTTTTAAACTTTCCCTCATGGAGACAAAAAGGACTTTTGCTAAATTAGTCTTTTACTAGTTTATTTGATCCGGCCTACACACACACCTGTCCAGAAGTTGACTGTATAGTTCATTAACCTTGTACAGACATTACTAACTGCACTTTTAAATGAAGTTTATTTAACAAAGTTCGGGAGGAAGCAGTTTCAGTTAATCAAATCAGTGCGAAAGGTCGGCGTATATATGGACCTTTAAACATGTTTTTTGACCAGATGTATTAAACAAATGCAGGTGGAAATGAAGCATGTGTCTGGGCGTGTGGGTTTAAGCCAGTATTGATGCGCTACTTCTTTTGGGTACAACTTGCATTCTGTATTCTCCACACAGTTCACCTGTAATCCTGTAAAGACTGTGGTGCATCTTTAGGCGTGTGCTTTTATTTAACCAGACTTAAGCATTATTCATCAGCAAAGAATAATTCAACCACAAAGACACGTGTGCTGTGCACGGACTCAAGACACACATAAACCAGACATCAGTAACCACTTCTCTTCCTGTTTCATCTCAACTCAGAAACGGTGGCTCATGTAAAACAATGTAAAAAGTCATCAGCGCAGATTCCATGTGCTTTATCACAACAGAAAAATCGGGACCGTGGTATAGTTTGAAACTAAAAGCAGACGCACGCGTCATTCTCACACTGACAGCAGAAAATGAAGCATTTCGTCTTAATGTGTCTTCTGCTCTACATTCACATGTCTCAGAGCGGTGAGTATCATTATCTTCATCATCATGTTTAGAGACGCTTCATTTAGTGTGAAGGAAACTGTGTAAAAACACAACCTGTTACCTGGTGAACAGTGATTAAGCAACAACATTTCCTATTAAGTAGTGAAAAAAAGAACACTGGCACTTTTCAGAAAAGATGCAAGACATCACAAACATGAGTGTTTGAATCTTTTTTCTAATCTCCTGAGACATTGAACATTATGTTAAGACTGCAGGACAATAATGAAGTCAGAACAGTTGTGTATTTACAGCACTTTAGATTTGTTCATTTGTGTTTGTTTTGACAGAAATACACAGTCAGAGCTCCACTGAGGGAGCTGATGTCAGTCTCTACTGTAAACATGAAGGGAAAGTGCAGTGGTCTAAACACAGTGATGGAAATAGATGGATGATCCTCACTGCAGAAAGCAAGGAGAAGATAGAAAAGCACAATCCAGATCCACATAACCGTTATAGTGTTTTGGATGATTTATCACTACACATCAAGAATGTTTCTCTCTCAGATTCTGGAATTTATTACTGTAATAATAATACAGCTGTGAATCTGACAGTAACAGCATCAGGTGAGTGTTTATGCTTCACATCATACATACATTAACAGTTTCAAAGTTACAGTCCAAAATAGAGCACGTCAGAAGTATAACAGTGGATTCCTCCGTCAGAAAAAATCATGCACCAGTTAGTTAATCACACTAATGTGTATCAGACTGGACCATGACCAATAGTGACACTTGTGTCTATTACACGCATTTATATGAAACACAGGAAGTTAAATGCAATCAAATTATGGGAACATATTATTCACTTCCTCATCTGATTCCTTTTTGTTGTTTTGATAATATGACCCAGTGTAAATCAACCGATGTCTGCAATGGATCTCATTCTGAATGTTTAAGTTATAATAATGAAAATGAATAAGTAGTTAAAAAAAACACAGATTTCAGCTACTTTGAGTATAAAGTATTAGTCTCGCGTATACATTCATACTAAAGTTCTGGGAACTTTGGTCGCTCAAGCAACCAATCATGTTTCGTTTTGTGCCGCGTCATGTTTAGAGGTGTGGAAATATTCCCTCAGTAACAGACCGGTGTACATTCACGAACATGTCAGAAGTTAATAGCAACAACAATAATTATAAGTTTATGCCGTGATCGTCGCATACTTTTAAGAATTAAGCATTTAGTTGATCATGATGAATTCCCATCGCAACCGATGTAAACACGACAGCTTATACTTCTTCGATCAGACGGCTTCGTGTTAAAGAACGCGACACACATGTCTCCCGGAAATCCTGTAAAATTCAACCAATCAGATTATGACTTCAAACGTGCTGAAGTGTTTCCAGAAAAGTGTTCCTTATGCATCAGACGTTCGGCCAACGGTCCGTGGGTGTCACGTCTGAGGCTGAGACTAAGGCCTAACCAAAAAACTTGTTTTCAGAAAATGTATAAAGCAGCAGGCCTACGTTAAAGATACTTTACCAAACAAATCCTTCAATTTCCCTCCAAAGTTTGGCTGTGTGTGTCTGTTTGTATGTTTGCAGGATCAACTACGTCCAACAACAATCAAACAGAAGCCACCACACCACCACCAGGTTTATTCAGATATCCTTTGCATATATATCTAAAGCTATACAGTATCTATGCCTATATAGTGAAGTGATAGCATCTGCGTGTGAGTAAAAGAATGTTTGTCATTGAACCGTCTAGATAATGTCAGAAAGCATTCAAATAATGTTTCAGACCATTTAACATTATTTAGGATGCATTTGTATTTCAATAAACATTCAGTTAAAGTGTTTTTGTCACTTTTGCCCATTTCAGAGATCTCTATCAGTACGATCAGTTTAGGTGTGAACACCAGTGTAGCTCAAACCAGCAATGCTCGCCACACAGATCAACTCAAGTCAACACAAGGTATATATTTAACTTCAATTATTCCTCTTCAGTTTCCTTTGTGTTCAATATATTAATTTTTGTACACTCATGCCTCAGTTGCTAAAATTTGATTAATTGAATCATGTTTTACTCCTTAACGCAACACATGTAATCATGTTTTAATCCTGTGCTATACATTCTTTTCTAATCTATGTATTTCGTCTCTATTTTCGCCTCTGTCTCTATACTATCTCTTTTTTTGTTCGTTATTAAAAATGTAACCGAAAATTGCAGAAAATACACGTCTTCACTTCAGTGAACAGAAATCCAAGCATTACCATTTAATGTGGCCGTGTGTCAATCAATATTTTGCAGTTAAAGAGTTATGCTGTATTTTTCCAGCAAAGCCTACATCAGAAAACAGCAGTGTGCATAATTCCGGTTCTCAAACTAACACCCCAGTCACCTCAACAACAGGTTTTAGTTATATTATTTTGTTTGTGTGTGTGTGTGTGTGTGTGTGTGTGTTTTTGCCATACGTGACATGCATTTTAAACTTGTTTTACACTTTACTGTGTATACTTTGTACATTTTCAACCTTAATGGATGAATTTTAACATAATGCCTTGGCGTATATACAAATATTTTGTAGTGAAAAGAACAACTTGTTTTTTTTGTCTTGTGTTTCCAGAGTTGAGCACAACAAGCACAAGATCAAGCACGCGAACTGAAGAAACCAACATAAATAGTTTGTAGAAAACCACTTTTTTTTGTACTAGATAAAAACCTTCCTAACCAAGTGTTTTCAGAAAATGTATAAAGATGCTTCACCTGGATATTTAAAACATCAAACAAATTTCCTGTATTTATGTTGCATGTGTTAGCTACATTATCAGTCACGTCGACCACCTCCAGAGCCACCACACCGGCACCGCCACCAACAGGTTCATTCAAATATTTATTGAATTTTCTAGTGACAGTGTCTTAAGCAATAGATTTTGCAGACATTGTTTTAAATGTTTCCAAAATGCTATTTAGAAAAAAAATGTGTGTTAACTCCTATAATAGTGTAATGTTAATATTTTAACTTGATCCTAGGAATTATGTTTCTCTACCCAAACTCCTTTCTAGATTCCAGTAAGATTGCTGCGGCCGTGTCAGGAGGTGTTGTGTTTGTGGTGCTGGTGCTCTTGCTATGGGCATGTATCAAAAGAAAAGGTGAAAATCAACTTATTTTTGGCACATTCATGTTCATCTTTGGGTGCCACTAAAAACGAATTTCATTCAATCAAGTTTGGAAAAACATGAGCATGTAAAAGTGATGACAGATTTCTGGGTGAACTGTACTTTTAAGCATTTAACATGAAGCATAGTATCATTTTTAAATGCCTTTAAAGGTCCAGTGTGTATGAAAGTTGGCGGCATCTAGTGGTGAGATTACGAATTGCAACCACTCCTCTCTTTCGAAACACTATGGCGGATGACACAGGACTGTCATCACGTTTTGATTGCCAAAGGAGATAGCGTATTTACAAAATAGATCCTCCATAATATTATACACTGGACCTTTAAGAATTATGACTTTATATTTATTAAAATGCTGGATAAAGAGATTAACCTCTCTAGTGGTAATTCGGATCTGAGCCTGCCAGCACACAAACAGCCTTATATCACAAAGTAATACATGTTATTTTCTTTTAGATATTTCAGCCGCACTTTCTAACAAGAAGGAGAATATATACGAGACTGTAGTTGACAGTGATTTTACTACACAACCTGGTAAATGTTTTCAAATGGTTATATTTGTAAAGTGTGACATATTCTTTAAGCACACAAAAACTAACTGACAAGAACTGTATCGCTTTTCTGCAGTTCCATCGCAAAAACCAAATGACGCCATCTATTACTTGGCTGGAGATCCTGACATAGTTCAACTTGGTAAAGGAGGACATTTTTACATTTTTGTTCTGTTTTCTATCAGCTATTGATATATTTTTCTTTAAATTAATCTCAGGCCAAATAAAAGAGACGGATGATCACACATACACTTTGATATCACAATCAAAGGAGAATATCACTGGTAAAAAATATTTTGCTTATTAATACAGTGGGAATTATTCCAGTATTTTGAGAAATGCAGCTTCTATATGACCTTGATAAATTGATGGTTTACATTTTTCTGTTTTCCAGAGCGAGAAGAAGATGTGCCTTTGTACTCTACTATCAAAGTGGACACCATAAACTAACCATGAATTTTCGTTGTGTTAATATTTAATTTCAGTGAAAAAAGAGTTTACACTAATATTGTTTGGTTTGAAATGGTGTGTGTCATAGATTTATGAAAATATAGCGTTGCTGTTTTCAGCTTCAGTTTTTTTATATATTAGTGGATTTATATTTTGAAATGTGCAACTGCTTAAGCTTAATGCAATTACAGTTCCTTCCCCCATCTATGCATTGTATTATTTTTATAAATCATTCATTATGTTGCACTATTTATTTGAGCAGTTTCAGAAATTTAGACAGACCTGAATTTACAGAACATGAGAAAAGAAGAAGTATAAAGCTGTTGACACCTGAAGCTTTTTAAAATTGGTTGCACCAGTTACCATATTAGCAGATGTAAAAAAACACAAAGCTAAAAGCAACAAAGGCAAAAATAACTGTCCTCTTTTGCTATGCAATCACACCATTTTTAGACTTCCCTCTTCAGAAAGGACATTAGTCAATACAGGAAGTCTAGCATGCATGTGCAGTTTCAATACATATGTGATTGAATTTCCATGCTGGTCCGAGCTGATTTATGACGATTAGTGCTGGTCAACCATCAAGGTCTTTCTGATGAAGCTGGTTCACCAAGAAAATCTTGCTTGTTGTGATATTTAGAACGTTTGGGACACAAGCATCTAAGACACAACACATGCTGGTGTTCAGTACTGTTGGTGGTGTCTGTAACAGGACAACCACAGATTTTTCTCCACAAGAAACGCTTCTCACACATGTGGTCATGTCATCGTGCAAAAAACTGTGCAAAGTTTAATCTGCATGTATTGCTTCTCTTGCTGCACATGTCTTGTGTACGCTAAAAGATCTTTGAAAGATTATGTAAAAAATAAACCAATCAGCAATAAGAAAAGTCTGTGTTAACAGAACCCTGTTCAACAATCGTGTCTCAGCTGTACTCTTATCTTTATAACCGTCGACACTCGTTCAGATCTACAAATAAAGGAAGTGCATAGAATTAAGTAACAGCATTACTTTCCATTTTTTATTATGTTAATGGTTTCATTTAAATTTAATTTTAATAAAAAAACTATAAAATAAAAAAATGAATATTTTAGCATATGAAGAAAATTATACTTCCCCTCCACCACACTCTCAAAACTACACACATATATCTGTATTTTCATTAAGAAATTATTCAGTTCATTTAGCAGTGTTGTAATGTAGGTAACTTTAAGTAGTTAAACATGGCTTTGTAGACTTGTTGGCTCTTCAGAGAAAAGGTTAAATGTTCTTTCATTTATAAAATAAATGTAAGCAATAGTTAAGCCCTCCATATCACGCACGCACGCACGCACGCACGCACGCACGCACACACAGACACACACGCACGCACGCACGCACGCACGCACACACACACACACACACACACAAACGTACCACTAAAATTGTTTGAGCAGACATTCATCTGATTCTCACACTGACGGCAGAAAATGAAACATTTTGTCCTAATGTGTCTCCTGCTCTACATACACACATCTCAGAGTGGTGAGTACATTTGTCTTTACTACTTTACTGAATGTCTCCAGACTGTAAATAAAAAACAACCTGCTATTTTGGTCTGTAAATTTGTTCATTTGTGTTTGTTTTGACAGAAATACACAGTCAGAGCTCCACTGAGGGAGCTGATGTCTTTCTCTACTGTAAACATGAAGGGAAAGTGCAGTGGACTAAACACAGTGATGGAAATAGACTGACGGTCCTCACTGCAGAAAGCAAGGAGAAGATAGAAAAGCACAATCCAGATCCACATAACCGTTATAGTGTTATTGATGATTTATCACTACACATAAAGAATGTTTCGGTCTCAGATTCTGGAATTTACTACTGTAATGCAAACCCAACTGTGAATCTGACAGTAACAGCATCAGGTGAGCGCTTCACATTATACAAGTAAATCTTGCAAATCTTTCGAAACAATACAATATTTCACAAATATGCGGACATGTTGCACATTTTTGTAGGCAATGTTACAGGCCATTTCTTTTAAGACAATCCACAAGGTCTCAGTCATTAATTCTCAATATGATCTGTTTATTTATTCCATTGCAAGATTTCAGCCGCAAACCAGTTTCTTCAGAGACTATGTCACCCATACGGTCTGGACAAGATAAAGAGAGAACTGGTCTGTCAGCAAAACTACTTCATCTAATGCTTTCACAAAGTTTGCTCACCCAAAAATGAAAGTTCTGTCATGAATTACTCACTTTCTAGTTGTTCCAACTCTGTATACATTTCTTTATTCGGATGAACACAGAGAAAGATATTTGGATGAATGCATGTGACGGTAACCAAAAAGTTCTTGGACCCCATTGACTACCATAGTAGGAAAAATGACAATGGTAGTCAAAAGTTCCCCAGAATTATTTGCTTTCCTACATTCTTCAAAATATCTCCTTTTGTGTTCAATAGAACAAAAATATACAAAGTATTTTTTCCTATGGTAGTCAATGGCAAAAACTGTTTAACAAGCATTCTTCCAAATATGTAAGGCAAAAACTGTGTATTTCATTTTTAGCTTTAGAAGCGCAAATGATTGTCATGAATTATTCTCTTATTTTATTTTGACTCCATTATTAGATGAACCAGAATCAACTTCACGTCCCAGTCACTCAGAAGACAGCACATCAACAGAAGAGTCATCTAGGCCTACTACTACACCTACTTTCAGTTCTTATTGTAAGAAAACTCTCCAACCCATTCAGACAGTCTCAATAGCTTTTATAAACAATACTGGTGTGCATCTTGAGACAAAATAATGACACAGATAATATTTTAAGATATGCCAGTACCGGCTGTGTCCAGACAGCTCAATCATGCATTTCAGTCTGGGATTTTATATCTGCACGCAACAAAAGCAAAAATAACGGACCTCCTTCGTATTCTTAACTCCTTTATTAGATGAACGCAAAGCAACTACAGGTTCCATCCACAGACACTCAGAAGACAACACACCAGCCCAAGACTCGTCGACTAGAACTGCTTTCACGTATTATTGTATGAAAGAAAACAAGAAGAACTTGTCATAGGGATTCTATTATTAAGATTTAAGAAAATATTAAGAAAAGTAATCTATGAGCCAGTTTCCTCGTAAGTTGTTTACAGTTGCCATATTGTCAATCACTTTTCAAACATTTAATATCAATAAATATTTTGTGTGCTTTTTTCTGTCAGGTCATCAAGTGTTTACATGCAGGTTTAAAGCATATCACATTTAATTTAACTTTTTAATTGTATTACTTGTTTCTTGTTACCAATGCTAAAAAAAATATTTTATTAAATGTTTCTGTTTCTAATATATTTGATATTTTTCTTTGCATAAGTCCAAGGCATGTACTCATTTGACCCATATATGGTTAGGTTAGTGCATGTGTTCATGTGTTCAGCGTGTGGTCTCTGTAGAGCCTAAATAGTCTTACTGATGAAGCTGGCTGACCAGAGAATAAAGTTTACATTGTGTCATGTTTAAATCTGCATATATTCATTCATATTCATTTTTTATTATGCTGCACGTGTGAGTTTTTGTGCATGCTGCAAGATTTTAGTACATTGGCATGTAAAAGATAAAGTCAGTAATGAGAACAGGCTATGTGGTTCTTTAAAACAGAACCCTATGTGGTTGGATAAACAATCGTGTTTCAGTTGACACATCAGACCTCAAAACAAAGGAAGTATACAGTATACAAAATGAAGTTACAATACTTACTTTAAAGTGTTATTAAGTTAATGGTATGATCATTTTCATTATATTTTTGTTGTGATGAAAATAGCAATATTGTCCTCAGCATGCTGAAATTGGGGTCGTCATTTTTATTTGTTGATAAGTTTACTCTTGATTTTAACTTACTCTGTTACATTTTCGGTGGTCGGTAAAGCATTTATGATGAATAGGAACAATCTTAGTGCAAGTGGGTTACGCCTATATCAACTAAGGCAATTTATAACAAATTCATTTTTACCCAACCACACATTTAATGTGATCTTATACGATCTCACATTGAAATTGTGAAACTGAGTCTTTCTCTGAATCACACAAACATTTCCTATGTTGTCATCTTATATGAGATCTTATTTTACACTGACTCATCCCCTTCCCGTTTCAGATTTCACCACTTCAAGATAAACCCTTCCTGACCACAGACACACGCCACTTGAACATCTTTACTACGAGCAGATGTTCATCTGATTCTGACATCAGAAAATGAAGCATTTGATCTTAATGTGTCTTCTGCTCTACAGGAACACACACACAACACAGAGCGGTGAGTATGATCATGTTTACTACTGTTCTGTATGTCTTTATTCAGTGTGAATGAGAGAAACATTGTGTAAAAACCACAACCTGCTATTTCAGAGTACGTTAACACGATAAAAAAACTGAAAAGTGTTTCCTTTGCGTTTTTGAAAAGTTTCACGTACACACGACAGAATAAACAACTGGATGACAAGCAGTCTGGCTTCAAAACAAACCCTCCACGGAGACTGCACCGCTAACGGTCACGGAAGCACTGCGGCTAGCCAAGGCGGAATCTAAATCCTCGGTCCTGATCTGCAGCGTATTTCTCGTGTTTCCGGTGTTCTGCCAATTTATGCTACCCATCAATTTGTGCTACCCTCGTGTTGTGATTGGGTTGAGGGAGGGGTTATTTAGGTGTAAGGGTTGGGTTGGGGGAGGGGTTCGGAAACGAGAACGGCAAACTTGCACTTTGAAACCCGTTTTAAAAAATTAGCGTTTTCAGTCCCCTAAAACGCAGTTTTCGTATTAACAGACAGTCAAACGCATAAATTTTTTGCGTTTTTAGTTGAAAACGGTCTCGTGTAAACGGCCTCTTAGTGCATATGAAATGTATTTTCAACTTTCATTTCATTCCTCTGCATTTGTGATAATAACAAATAAACAAATACAAAGCCAGCGGGAAACAGTTTTAAAGCTTAAAGAATTCAGAACAACATTTGTGTATTGCAGATATTAGATTTGTTCATTTGTGTTTGTTTTGACAGAAATACACAGTCAGAGCTCCACTGAGGGAGCTGATGTCAGTCTCTACTGTAAACATGAAGGGAAAGTGCAGTGGACTAAACACAGTGATGGAAATAGATGGATGATCCTCACTGCAGAAAGCAAGGAGAAGATAGAAAAGCACAATCCAGATCCACATAACCGTTATAGTGTTACGGATGATTTATCACTACACATCAAGAGTGTTTCTCTCTCAGATTCTGGAATTTATTACTGTAATGCAAACCCAACTGTGAATCTGACAGTAACATCAGGTGAGTGTTCCTATGCTTCACATCATACATACATACTGTTCTGTATAAAGACACAACTAAAAACTAAATTATTCTTAAATACAATTGTCACTGATTTCACATGTAGGCTTGATTTTGATCCCTGCCAACTGCGTGACAAAAAAAAGAAATACATTTTTTTTGTTGGCATCTGAACGCATGCCACAATTGGTTAAATCAGTAACATAAATTGTTACAATATCCAGAAGACATGATGTAATTCAGATCTATCTTAAGAAATAAGAGGACGCTATGTGAATTTAAGAATTCAGGTGGATAGACCTGAAAAAACACTTCTTAAAGGTTTCAAGACACCATTTATCAAGACATAGTGGCAGTTGTGAAATGCAAAACTGACAGCAACTAAAACAAAACTAACTTTGCTTTTTTACTCCATTAGGTGAAAACAGAGCAAGTTCCAACCTTAGACACCCAGACAGCACTCCAACCACAGACTTGACTACTGCTTACAGTTCTGATTGTAAGAAAGAAAACAAGTTACAATTTAAAGGACACTATAAGCTTCAAACGACACTACATGTCAAAATTTAAATGAGCTAGAAAAAGAAAGCTGTTTAAAATGGTTTATATGCCATTTACCAAACAAACTAGCAGTTGTGATGTACATTGTAAAAACAAAATGTAAACTGTACCTTTTCTGTCGTGGGGGTGGTGCCCTTAAATGTTCCTTTTTCTACCTTTACAGATATACAACACGTTAAATATAATGCTTTTTTGGGTACGTTGTTATACCCTAAAGACCTATTATGTACCAGTTGAAGATTAGCATTTAACTGTACCTTTGAAGGTACACAATAGGTCCTACAATAATGTACCCCAAAATGGTACAATGTATATTAGGTTTTGTACACATGTAAAAAAGAACATCAGGGTACCAGCCCAGCGACAGAAAAGGTACAATTTTAAACCTTTTTTTCCGACATAGTACAAAACTGAAAGCAACAAATGCAAAATAGCTGACTTTTTTATTATTATTTTACTCCATTATTAGATAAACCCGCAGCAACTACAGATCCCATCTACAGTCCTCCAGAACACACCGCCACAACCCCAGACTCATCTACTAGAACTGCTTTCACATCTTACTGTATAAAAGAAAACAAGTAACCATTTAGTAGACACGATACAAACACTGTGATCGTGGTTTTTCTGTTGATAAGATGTTTCTGAAGATGAGTTAAAAATCTTTGAACGAGTTTCCTCATGAGCTGTTTGCGGCCGTTTTGTCTACAGCATTCAAACAATTTACAAGACAAACAATCATTAAATCATCATCGCAAATACTTTGTGTGCTTTCTTTGTTTACATTAGTATTTAGGAAAAGCATATCACAAAATTTTGCATGAACTTGCATTTCTAGCAGTGTGTTCTTATTGGTTTAGTTCTTGGTTAGCTTGTTTAAACATTTTTATTCAAACATATTAGTGTATTAAATTAACAGCATACTCCATTATATGTTTGGCGATATATGTTTTAGATATAAGGATGTTTAATTATAAACGCATGAGAACAATGTGTGGTCCCTGCAGTATAATGTAAGTGCTGTATATCAGATCAGATCATCATTGAGTCCTGACATGATTTTGTGCAAGACAAAAAGATTTCGCTACTTCTAAAATAGATAAATGACTTATGTTCCAAATCTAAATACTTGTACTGTAGAACAATATCTGCAGTTATGTATAAAAAGTACTTTTTTGCCTGAATTAAATTGCTAAAGTGGATCTCAGTTTTTTTGTACACCTATTTGTGTACAATATAAGTAAAACATTACACACAAACCATCTGTCTGAGCAAATGGTGCCTCCACAGGCAATATACAGAATAATGGAAAGGCATCAACAAATCCAAATTTGTTGCATACATAACATCCAGTCTACTCTGACGCCATCATGTGGTGTGTTTGTGATCTGCACATAGTAGAATTATTCTATAGTATCCCATAATCCCATGCGTGTGGTTTAGCAGCTGTTTGAAAATCAGAACAATGTCTGAAAGAGCGGTTAAGAAAAGGGAATTGCTTTTTAATTGTCCATTGTTAAATGTTCTGGTTATCTACTGAAACACATTCATGCACAAAACCCTTCTTGTGAAGGCGATGACTCAATGGGCAGCATCTGATGTTTCACACACACAAGGGATGTAAATACCCAACATCTGAAAAAAATGCATTTCTATAGCAATAAAAAAGAACACGAATCAAGACAAAAGAACTAATAATCCTAACTTTAAAAGGCCAGCACAATGGTGGGAATGCAGAACAATAAGTGACTCTTTAATATAGTCTAAAAACAACGTTTAAAAATGCAGTCTGTATGATGCAATATAAGATTATTAATACTAAGTAAGCACATTTGTGCTATATTAACCATTATGTAGTTGCATTTACTATTATTTAAACAATTATATATTTGTTTTTTTTAATAAGATTATGTTATAGATTCTATTTTCTGTCCCAAAGCAGTCAAACTGGTTTTACAAACTTTAGACTGGAACTGACTTTTGACTGGAACTGACTTATAGTTCAGCAAACAGACCATTGTCAACGTCAAACTGTTATGTTGTCACGTATGTTGTCAGGCAGTTTTGATTCTCAAACTTTTAGTTTTAGAGAGTAGAGGTTAAAGATCTGTAACCAGCACATCAGAAATACAAATTCAGGCACAACCAATGAATATCAGGCTCGCCCTGGGATGCCAACCACACCACTTGAATATACCGTATAGATGTAAGCATACATATTAAGTACGAAAGTCTCACTGGTTTTTATGGTAGGCCTTTTTTTAAGTTTTAATAAAAATTTCCTTTAAGTTGAAAGTAAAAGCCCCAATGCACTGGAAAGATCTAAAAACAAGACATTAAAGGAACAGTTCATACCAAAATGAAAATTCTGTTATGAATTACTTCAAGTTGTTTTAAACCTGTATGAATATATTTGTTATGTTGAACACAAAGAAAGATATTTGGAAGAATGTTAGCAACTGGCATTTCTGAGGCACCAATACCATTAAAATGGTTTTCAAAGGTATCTATCTATCTATCTATCTATCTATCTATCTATCTATCTATCTATCTATCTATCTATCTATCTATCTATCTATCTATCTATCTATCTATCTATCTATCTATCTATCTATCTATCTATCTATCTATCTATATATATATATATATGTGTGTGTGTGTGTGTGTGTGTGTATATATAATAAATATTTTACTCAATGGTGCCCCAGAAATGTCAGTAGCTATCATTCTTTCAAGCATATTTCTTTGTGTTCAACAGAACAAAGACATCTGTAAAGGTTTGGAACAACTTGAGTGCGAGTAAAGGACAGAATTTTCATTTTTGGGTGAACTATCCCTTTAAAGCAACTGTTTACTGCACACTACACAAATTACATACAAGCCCTACAAACCATCACAGACAAACACATATACTCACATTTTTATTCGTGGGTATGAAGAACAAACAACCTTGTGCAAGGACCTTATGCAAGAGTTTTGTTTTACAATCTGTCATTTCTCAGCCCAATCTTGACGTAAACATCCAAACATTACAGAAACATGACCGATGACCTTGTGACAGCCACCACACATGGGACTTACCCAGCCGTTTTTAAATGTGTCATTGTATATTTTTAGTCTGTCATTACATTGTTTTAAGAAATAGTGTTTAGTCATTCATGACCCATGACAATTCATCATATACCAGTATGTTATGGAAAGAATGAATGCTTGACGTTATTTATACTGGTTTTCATACGCACGCACGCACGCACGCACGCACGCGCGCACACACACACACACACACACACACACACACGCACGCGCACGCACACACACACACACACACACACACGCACACACACACACACACTGGTTTGTTTGAGTATACTAGTGAGGACATTACATAGACTTCCATTGATTTTATATCAGGCTTATGATATATTCTATCCCCTATCCCTGCTAACCCTTAACCTAATAATCACAGAAACATGTGCACTTTATTTTCATTTAAAGACAAACACTATTTGAGCGAATTATGAGCCTTTTTATTTAGTGAGGACCAGTAAAATGTCCTCACAATGGGTTCACACGTATTTCACTGTGGTACTGAGGACATTTGGCCCTCACAAATATAGCTAAACCAGTACACTGGACCAGTAGAGTAGCCTCCCACACTTTAGGAAAGAGAGAGTGAGAGAAACATTGAGTTTTGTTTCCACAGAAAAGATCAGCCTCGATTCATCTCGCCCACTGTTCGGTTAAACGAAACGATTACCATTCTGTTCCATTTCCATAAAACAAGCCAGTCGCAATAAAATATCATGCATGACGTAAATGTTAATAGGTTACAGGCATAATTAAAATGCGCATAGAATTCACGAAACGTAAAATACTATGAGGAGGAGCAGGCACAGCTTGCTGTTTTGTTTTCAAACATTAACGTTATTAAACATCGTTTCATATAAGGTTAAAATGTAGGCGTTCACGCGACGTATGTAAATACCAGTGTTATTTAGTAGTATTAACGGGTAAGTTTCGTTTTCAGGGAAACGAGAGTTAGACGAGTAGATAAAGCCATGCCTCCTCAAGCTGTTTACAGTCTCATTTAACCTCTCTGACTGACACAAGCAGCCGACACAAATGTCATGGACAGACAGTACTGGTGAGAACGACTTTAATACAAATACTGCAGATAATTATGTCATATTTAGACGTATCTAATGTGGGATATACGCCTTTAAACGACTTCGATATTTTTGATGATTTAGACATTATTTGATTTTAGGATGTAATAGGGACGAATTATCTTCTGCAAAATAACAACCGTCTGTTGGTGCATCGTGTACAAAGCCAGCCGGTGCAGTGTAATGCTTCTGACACGCTGTGTAGGATCACATGCATACAGAATGCAGAAAGAGTCGTGGAGTTCCTTAAAAGCTGCCGCTAGGTGGAGTTGTTCGTCTTGTTTCAGCTGTAACCAATTTATACAACTAAAGCTAATGACTAATTACTTAAACGTTTCTGGTAATTGAAACGAAATAACGTTTTAATAATATCTCACTATTATTATTAGGGAAAGCAAAACTGAGATAAGTTTAAGTTGATGCACTAAAACGATTAACTTGAAATAGATTAAAAAAAAACTAAACTGCAGCTGAAAAGTGAAAAGAAAAACAAATTCGTTGAACCTGTATGTTAACCAAATATATCAATAATAAAATGACAAAAGCACTACGAAACTAAATTGCCAAAAAATGACACCACAACGTACATATAAGTAAAACCAAAAAGATCAAAATAAAAGCTACACTCTAAAAACAATTTCTGTAGGTTTAGTAAATATCACAAAAATAAGCAGCTGTATTTAATTAATACAATCTTTTAAAATAATTTTTAGTGGGACATATTTCAAAAATGTAACAGTAAATTTCTCAAAATGTACAGTATAAATGATTTAAGATTATTTAATGAAAAAAATAAGCATTTAATTAACAAATTATATTAAAAACGGAAATATTTGAGTTACATTTACTCAATTTAATTATACTTTATTGAATTAACAGCTTTAAAATGTACTCATTTTTTTGTAAATTGTTTCACGTAAAATCACTGTTACATTTCGTTGAGTGTAATCTAGCTTAGTACTACTTTTACTTACTTTATTATTGACAATATGGTCAATAATATTCGATAACGAAAAGTGTATTTTACAATAGAAACGTGTTGTTGGCAAATAAACCGAGACATCAGAACTACTGTATATTATTTAAATACCATATCCATAATCGTAAAAACCATGCATTTTAGTCTTTAACAAAAGAAATACACTATCTCTAAAAGTGATCATGTTTATTCCTTTTAGCAATTTTTATTTATGTACTTATTTTAATTTGTTTTTTATATTCCACATATACCATACACATATATAGTGTCTATGTGCTTGTTTTGTTAAATGTAGATGTCAGACAGTTCAAGGGGATTTCACAAATCTCTCTAAATGATACTTTATAACATCTTTTCCCAGGCTCTCAGTCTATCTTTTGCAATGGCTTGTGATTTGTGTCGGTAAGCATACAGAAAGAGAACATCAACTCATTCCCTAACTTCCTTCCACAAAGCTGAATCTGTATTTTGTCTCATTTGCCCGTCTCACAGGCTCCTCTCCCCTCTCATTGGTTATCCACACATCATCTAAAGTGGGTCTCCCGGCTGTCCTGCCATGCACCGTGACATCACAGCTGGAGCGCGCTCAAACACCCCACATCCAATGGCAGACCGTCCAGGACTCAGTGTTTGAGAGGATGGGAGAGGAGCTGTTTCAGGGAGATGCTTATAGGGAGCGTGCCGATGTCCCGGAGGCGATGCTCTTGATGGGAAACTGCTCTCTCTTCCTGCAGGACGTCCGATTCAGCGACACAGGAATTTATGAGAGTTATCTGGTGGTCGGTGAATCGAGTATCCAGAATCGAATATTTATTCAGAGCGTCCAACTCACGGTTGTTGGTAAGGACATTATATATGCGAACACTACAGATCTCCTTAGAATCATATCGGCTGCTACTGTGATTTGTTTTCGTGCGTTTTTATTATATGCAAGTGAAAAACCGCAAACGATTATAGGTACACAAGCTCGGTTTTGTGCGTCACAGTGTTAAAAAATGTCCTCGGGTGCGAATAAAAACGCAAATACGAATAGCTATCAAAGAATTACCACAAGGGGGCGCTACAAACATTAGTTTTTTCTTTCAGGTGAACTGCTGTAAAGACGAAGCAACCATTTGGAGAAAAGTATTATGTGCAAGTAAGTTGAAGTTGGTACGTTTAAAACTGTTATAGAAGGTTTTAAATTCTTGCTAAGTTTGATCCGATACAGATATTTAAAGGTTTGCAGTCTTCAGATCTGTGGTTTGTTTCCCACACAGCAGCGTCTAAATCAGGGGCGGACTGGCCATCTGGCGTACCGGGCGTTTTCCCGGGCGGTCACTAACGTATGGGGCCGCTAATGTATGGGGCCGTAACGGAGGCGTTGGCCGCTTAGACGGACGTATTATAAATGCGAATGCACGCAACGCGAATGCAAAAGACACGTATGCATGCCAAAGCCCCCCCGTCGACAGATTCGGTGGAGGGCCGATGCGGGCCTAAAAATGCCAGGGCCGATTTTTCTTCCCAGTCCAGCCCTGGTCTAAATGAAAACGGGTAAATGAGTACGCTTTCTTCACGTCACAGTCAATCCCACAATCCACCTCGAGAACGTGACACTTAACTCCCTGAAATGAATTTAAAAGGCTTGCTCGCCTTCGCTAGCAGAAACGACAATGCTGCTGATATCAGATTTGACACCGCTAGTAAACCACCTAATGTCATTGCGAAAATATTGAAAAGAAGTGTTCACATATTTCACGAACAGATTCTCTGCTCAAACTCAAGCACTCGGTTGAGTCAGGTGCCATTTTTGCAAAAACTTTCAAATGAATATTCGTATGATACCATTTTAGCAATACCAAAATAAATATTTTAATGGCTGACATACGGCCTCAGATTTATCTTACAAAGCCCGGGGCAGTCGAAGAAACAAGTGGGACTGAGGTATTAAAACAACTGCTTACAGGCAGCAGCCGTAACATGCAGTAGAAATCTAAACCATGGCGTCTTCTCTCTTCACGCTTTAGATCACAAGAGCATCAAGTCCGTGGAGGTTGGAGGAGACCTGATCCTGGACCTGTACACACATCAAGCACAGCTGGTGATTTTTCAGGACAGAAATGGCACATCGTGGACAGTCGTGTGGGATAGAGACGGAGGCAAAAACAACATGGGTCATCTACATAACAACAGGCTGATTTTCAGGAGCGTTACGGCCCGCAGCGCCGGCATGTATAAAGTGATGGACTCACAGGGATTGGCACTCAGTACAGTCAAGGTGTCAGTCACAGGTAAGCATCTGCGCTTGAACAGAGTAGCCCCTAAAATGTCATTTAAAGACGCATTAAACAGGACGGCAAATCATACAAAAAATGGTGTTTTAAATTACAAACGATACATATACAACTATACATTTAAAAGAAATAAGTATATGAATATATATACTGTATTCAGTGTTGGGTAAGTTACTCTGAAAAAGTAATTAATTACTAGTTACTAATTACACATTCAATAGTGTAATTAGATTACTGTACAAATTACTCTCTACAAAAAGTATTTAAATACTTATTACTAATGACTTTCTATATCTTATATCAACCTTGATTAGTTAAGTGAGTCAAGGATAGACATAAAACGACTCTCAATTCATTCAAATAAATCATATAAAACTACATAAAGTACAATTATTAACTGACTTGTATAACAAATGTGAGAAAAATACATTAATGCATGCATTTTAAAGTTAGATTTTGAATTTTAATGTCAATTCCACTATTGTATATATTACACAGTGTTTAATTCAGTTACATCAGAAGTAACTGTAATTTAATTACAGAACAAATAAGAGTAATCCCTTACTTTACTTTTTTAAGGGAAAAGTAATTAAATTACAGTAACTAATTACTTAGTAACTAGTTACACCTGTTTGGGACATGACTTCAAACGTCCACTATATGTACACATTTTATTGGAGTACCACAAACCAGTACTGTATATGACTAAATGTCATATTTACTAGGCTGGGATACTGACGTCACAATCTTTTTCTCAATTATAGAACGTGTGATACCCAGAGAACCATTAGTTTTGGAAAGTAAAGCAGCATTAGGTAATGTGCAGCCTATGCAAAGAATCAACAAGCTAAATATACTCCAAAGTCGAGTAGAATCTATTGTTCGTTAAAGCATCTTTTGACTGTTTTCTCTCTCTCTCCCACTTTAGGTAAAGGTACAATGAGTATTCCTTTTCAAAAGATCATTATTCTTTTCGTTGCATTTCTGGTCCTGCTACTGAATTGAGCGGTTGAAGTTTTACTTTTGTTGTGTACTAATGCAATCGTTTTCTGCCGTGGTATCTATTTATCTCACAACTCACAAAAAGTAACTGTGAATCTGTATAGTTTAAAGTGGGTGTTTCGATGTATGCTGTTTGATGAAACTCTGTAGCCTAGCTGTATTTAAGAATGATTGTAAGATTGCATGTGTATCTTATTTACTGATCACCAAATATCAACAATACAAATTTGTGTTTTTCATTATTAGGATACAGAAAAATAATATTGTATTATTACACAAAACCATTTGTTTCTGTACATGTTTTCAACAAACTAAGTACTTCTCTTACAGAATTGACTAATGGATGATATCCAGTCAAAAATAAACTACATCAAGATACATTTTGTTTTGCATGCTCAGATTTACCGAGATGTAACGGTTTTGTTACATTGTTTCATTTAAAAAAAGTGTTTCATTTTAAAGCAATAGTTCACATTCAAAATGAAAATTCTGTCATTATTTACACGCCCTCTTGTCATTTCAAACCTGTATGACTTTTGATTTTTTGTCGGTAACAGAAAACCGGTGGTCCCCATTGACTTGCACTGGTGTCCATACAATAGAAGTCAATAGGGATCAATGGTTTTCGGTTGCAAACATTTTTCAAAATATCTTATTGAAAAAAATGAAAATCAACAGGGTGAGTAAATGATGACAGAATTTATATTTTGAAGGTGAACTATTCCTTTAAATCTGATATGGTGCAACTTTTTATGGTCTCCACACATTTCTTTGTTTGTTGTCAGTATTGTTGTAAATATAAATAATTGAGTGCAGTTGTGTTCCATTGTATCAATCTCAGAGTTTTCAAAGTTCTCCACAGACGTGATGTCAGGCTCTGATGCCAAATCTGAAAAAGTGAAATCAGGCACCTGTGGACATGAAACAAAGATGCCATTTGCTCATCGATTTTTTGGCATTGATTATTTGCGTCTTTTAACAGCACTGAATAAAAACAATTGATGACTTGGTTATAGTAGTAATACCAGTTCCTGATGAGGTTAAACATTGCATTTTTGATCAATGGATTAACATTAAAAGCTTCAAATGGTCCAAATAACTAGAACAATCCCCTAATAATGCATTCTGAAAACCTCAGAAATCTGCTTTGGTGTCTGTCTGTATAAATGCGTTTGTGTAAACGAGCATTTCACACCATATTTACCATGAGAGCTTACTGAAAAATGTGTACGGGTGTCTCTTTGAACCTTACACTTTGTACAGAATATGGAACGGGGGTTAAATACACCTTTATCCCATAAACCTTTTTGTGGCAGTACACATACATTATTGATGAGAGTAAATCACTCCTTAAATTGTTCAAATATTTTCACTGACAAAAGCACAAAATCTATGTAACGTCACTCTTATTATATTTAAATATCGTAAATACAGTGAGCCTATTTATGTTATTTCTATCTCACTGTAATACCTTATTTGTATCAGAAAACACCGATTTATCCCATTTTTGCAAAATGTGAATACAAATAAGCTTTGTCAGTACGGACAAAAAAACCCTTCCCAACAAAAATAAATGTGTATTTGTTTATTAGAAATGTAAAAAAGACACAAGACAATGGCTTAAACAGGGTAGAAGGCACTTCAAGATCATTTATACAATTTTAGATGAGTAAAGCTGAGATGTTCACGAAACATTTGGTGAAGAATAACACATTATTTCTTACTACAAAACAGTGTATGAGCAGACACAGATTGACTCGCATGAATGTATGATTGTATTTATGTGAAAAATATTTTTTACATTGACAGCATCTCTAATTCAGGGTGACAGCTCGTGGATTGCCCGGGTTTGACTCCGTTTGCATCCGCGCGTCCCACGTGTGGGTAAAATGGACCTACCAGCCAATTTAGCGGCGTATTGTTGATCAGATAGTCCATGACGTTATCCATCGAGTCTTGTATCCTGTTCATCTGAGATCTACTGCTGGTGAGGATTGTATCAGACAGATCTCCCATGACAGCAGCTTTATTGAAGCTGGTGTAGATCTCCATGGCCGAGTGACTGACGGAGAGGGCTTGGACCTGGACGTGTTGAGGAAGACCTTTCAGACTGGACACCAGGACCAGACATGTGCTCTGAAGCTGCTGGCTGAGATTGTGGGCGATGGTCAAGGTGCGAGATTCAATTTGCTGGTTGAGAGATTTGCATAAGACACAATGAGGTCAATATACTATCACCATGTAATTGAATTTCATGACATTGAAACATTTTAGAGTTGTTGCAAATGATAGTCGCATCTTTTAAAGTAGATTCTTTATTATTATCCAAACCTACCTCTGCTTCATTGTCTGTGATCTTGTCGTTCTCTTCGTGACTCTGAGACATATTCTTCCATCCCATCAGTGAACACATTTTCTCATGAACCTTCTGGTTAGCACCATTGAGGTTCTTTCGGGTATATTCAATCTAATAATGAAATCAAAACATTAGGAATTGAAGAAAGCAACTTAAGTGCAGGCTTTAAATTTAGCATCCTTATTGTACAAATATTATTTTTAAAGGGACAGTTACTCAAAAATAATCATCATTTATGAACCTGCATGTTATTTAAAACATGTATGACTTTCTTTCTACTGCAGAACACAAGAGAATACTGTAAAAAAATGTACAGTGATTTTACGTAAAAAAAAGGAGTACATTTTAAAGATGAAATCAATTAAAGATACCGTTTAAATTGTGAAAAAAATAAGTAAATAAACCTAGTGTATATTAAAAATATAATTTGGTAATTAAATACTTATTTTTATTAAATAAAATTAAAACCATATATGTACATTTAAGAGAAATTAACTGTTTTTAACTGAATTTTTTATATGTTCCACTGAAAAAAATCAGTTAAATGATTATCAAATATTTTATTAAGTTAATATAACTTTTTATTTTTGTGATATTTACTAAGCCACATTATTTTTTAGAGTAAAGATTTTGGGTTGATGAAGTGGATTTGTGTCCATACAATGGAAGTCTACGGGGTCCAATGACCCCAATCTTCAAAATATCTTCATTTGTGTTTCGACAGAAGAACGTCATACTAGTTTGGAATGACATGGGGGTGAATAAATGATTACAGAATTTTCATTTTTGGGGTGAACTATCCCTTTAACAGTGATGGCATTCATGCAAACTAAATCCGCTTATATATGATTATTATCTATCCCTAAAGTTGATCCCATATCAACCTACCAGATCCATGGTGTGGTTCAGCTGGGATATGGACTCTTGGCTGTGCCGCACGGCATTACGAACCTTGACCACAGCTCTCCGGTAAGCCCTTTCTCTCACTTTGGTGGAGAGAGACCCCAGACGCACATAGTAACTGGGTGCATCTCCGTCGTTCTCAAATCCTACATTGTTTTTCTCTCCAGACGCTGAGTAAATACGACAAACAGAGGAGGACAAAGAAGCAGTTGTTAGATTTTAGAATTTTCACAGGCCAAAAATGAGTGTGACTCTAGAACCAAGAATGAGATTGAGAATCAAAGGTCTCTTTGAGATTCTCGTATGGAATTTGCTCCGCACATGAATCGGATTAGCGTTTATTTTACAGGAAAACAGACTCTTTCCCAGGAAATTCCCACGAGTCTTGGTTGTGATTTTGTAAATATTACGCGCGTATAACAGAATACAGAAGGACAGAGGCGGTGTTGTTTCAATGCAAGTATTTTAAAAGTCATGAAATACCACGAGACCATCACAAGATACATGTGGAGTCTTAAATATGCAGGCCTATACATTTCACTGAATCACAGCCAGTTTTAAACCACAACAATGTTATTTTGACATTACACTATTTTTACATTACAGTCACGTCTCATCAGTCTCACCTTTCTCCTCCTCAGTTTCAGGAAGGTATTGCTCTAGCAGGGTCTCAGATGTACTCAGTGCCGTGTCCACTCCGCCGCTCACCAGCTTGACCACCTTGCTCTCCATCACTGTTTGGACTCCACCACTGACCACCGTCTTGGTTATTTCCATGCTGTCCTGCACCGCCTCGCGGGTTCTGTCCATCACTCCACTCAGTTTATGAGACACCGTCTCTTTGGCACCATTCATAGTCCCAGTGACTGTTTCCTTGGCTCCTGTCACTGCCTCTCTAGCATTTGCAACAATCTGGAAAGAGAAGAGGTATTATAATAATACACATCATTGTCTTCAAAGAAAGATATGTTTATGGCCAACCTCTGTTTAGGTTAAAGTCACTATACCTCATCTGAGGGTTTGTGTAGGATCGGCAAGGTCTTTTCTATCTTGTCCAGTCCTTTGCATGCCAGCGTGTTAGCCAGAGAAACTACATAGGAAAACAACAGCTTTGAAACACTTGTTCACACTGTGATCTGCATTACAATGCAAACATTCGATCTCAGGATTAAAATCACAGAAAACGTACTCTGTGGCTCGAGTTTTCCAATGTAAGGTAAAGCTGTGTTGAAAGCGGCAGAGGTGAAAGTTTTCACACTGTTCTCAGCTGCTTCGCACACAGACTTCAGATACGGATGATTGTCTTTGGTGTGGCAGTACACATTCGACACAATATCGTAGGTGGAAATGATCAAGGGAAGGTTAGCCACTCGGGCAACTACGTTCTAGGAATAAACAGCAGAAAGATAATAAATATACACAATTCAGCTGATAGAATTCAATTAATCAATATTCAATAGAACAATTCAATATTTATGATCAATAATTAGCAATGGAATTGAAAGTAACACTTTGAAATTTTAACTTATGTTTTATTTTATTAAGATCAATACCTGGTTTGTCATAACATCTACAGAAGCCATGTCGCTGTAATTGAAAAAAAGAATAGGTAAAGAGTACAACAACAGTAGTGGACAAGCAGAAGTTCCTTTTTCAAAACAGAAAGTACAGAAAAACGTAAGAAAAAACATAATTCAAGAACAAAATGTGACAGAACTGACAAAACAAAAGAAAATTCACTTTACCTGTTGTGGTGTTCTGACTGTCGGAAACGAGGATGTGAATTCTCACCGAACTATTTTGCTGGGAAATGAGCGGCTGCTCCTGCTTTTATAGCGACTCTGTGAGCACCGGCGATGACGTCACGCGGTGTGTTGTGGTGTGATGTAATGCAAAGGTCATGCGCGCGCTGACGGGGTTTCATCCGGACATTCAAACTACATACGACTTGCGAATAACACAAACTAATAACGAGACACTGGCGTGGATTTTGCCTTCAAAAATCACATTTTAATATCTGTAAACTTGTTCTTGGAGAAAGATTGACAAAAACCGAAACCTGGTGTGACTCAAAAGCACGTTCCTTTTTTGCTGACCTAATAAACGTGGTATTTGGGTGAAAGTTCACAGACGAACGTCAACATCCGTATCAATTAACCCTTGAGATAAATGAATGGTTAATGAATATGGTGTATGGACTATGATCTATGAATACCCACAAGTTATTGGTTTATCACATTACAAAGAAATGATGAGATGTAGACCAAAGTACACGATATGTGACATGATGTCATCCAACATGTGTTGGTCTATTCAAGCGTCTCTGAAGTCCGTCATGAACTGTACTATACTGTAAGTGCAATGTAATGTACTTTGGATGTAGTGTAAATACCGGACACTTTTTAACAGTGTCCCAGTTTACACGAATTCACCTTACGTTAGACTGGAGTACCCCTAATTTTTTTATTTAAATGTGTGTGGTCTCATTTTAATTTGTTTTCTGTTGTAATATAAATGTTTGCTTTGTGGTGTAAGATATGAGCTACAGGTCAATAAAAAAATCCTCAGATTTCCAGTGTGTTTGAATGACCTCACGTATATACCGCAACACAATATAACATATATTTTTAAATATAAAGAAATTCTGTAGGGAACAATGCCAAGGAAACAGCGGTGAAACCATGCACAATAAATACTATAATCTAAAGATATCTAAATAAGTCTGTCCATCAAGATAAAATGAACTGCACTTATTTTTCAACCGAAGAGAGTTGTTCTCATAGTGTATGTGTATGAGACCGTGTGGTAGAAGAAAGAACAAATGCTTTTAGAAATTAATTTTATTTAAAAACGGTATAAAAGGGCCAAGATGCAAACATACCGACAGATACAGTTTCCATGTGGCCTTTTATCCTGGCTGGAAAGCAAAGTTTTATATACATTCTTTTAACATGCCATTTCAGACACCAAACTAGATCTGTAAACAAAAAGTATACCTCACGCAAAACTAAACAAAAAATACAATACACCTCAATTTCCGAAAGATCAGCAAAACTAATCAAGGTATAATAAAAACAGCAGTGAATAAGCCAAACATCTTAGCAATGTACAAAACAAATTAATAATTAAATAACAGGTCTGATAAAAAGACAGTTTTGCAAACAATTAATTTGTAAAAGTCATTGACTTTAAGGCGTTATTAATCATCAAAGTGGGTGTGCTTGCTTGCATGCTTGGCCCGAGCGATGATAATTTTCTCCGCTTTAGAAATGAGCTATTAAAAGCAATGAGAGAATTATTATTGTAGATCAAACAAAACAAAACAATATTTTAGCTTCATTAAATCTCGTCTCAAACAGTGAATGTCTTTATTCTGGTAAAAGGAAACAGTTAACTTACCTTTTCTGTCCCACGCTTCTTTTCTCTGGGTCTGTTCAGCTTTGCTTGTCGGTCGACCAAAATCTTCTGCCAGTACCTCTGCTCATGGTCACCTTTACATATATCATAAAACCAGCTCCGTTATTTATCAATACTACAATGCCGGTCTAACTAACACTTTACAGAGCTACAAGAAAGAAAAGATGTCAATATAACCTGAGAGAAGATCAAGACTCCAGTTGTATTTTTTCTGCAGTTCTGATCGAGCCGTGATGACCGCCTGTGCATCTTCGGGGCATTTGAAGCGTACGTGACCCTCTGCGTCTCCGTCAAGAATATCCACATAGGCCACAGCTGATACCTCAGACAATGAATCCTTATATTAAAAAATAAAACGAGCTTCTATTAAAGCACATTATGTTATTCATTTGAATGATGTTTTTCAAAGCGTGTGGTTTCGACACTGTACCTTAATGCACTTCTTGCTTGGCAGCGGTTGATGACTGCTAATTTTGACAATGACTCCGCTCACAAATTCCGGGCCAGAAAGGGGCTCTTTCTTAGCCACCTCCTTACAAGCTTCAGGGTAAAATCAAACAAACAGGAAAACAAATCAAACAATTATTTCCCCCTAAAACAGTAAGCTTACAAGTTTACTTACAATCATCCTTGTCATTCTCTTTAGTCTTCATGCTGTCACACTCATTTGACGTCTGATTGATCTGAGCAACAGATTTCTTCAGGTGAGCCATGCAGCGCTTCTGCAGCGTCAGATATTCCTCCTTTAGGTTTACCCACTCTTTCCTGACAGAACAATGGAAACAACTCATGATTCACAAATGTATTTTAGCTATATTTATGATGAGGCTTGTTCTAAAACGAAATAAAGAGTGTTTTTACTTTGAGAGGACTCTGAGCGGGATCACCTCCTCGCCTATTTTCAATCTCTCCTTGTGCTTCTTCTTTCTCTTCCTTTTGGCCTTCAGAACAGAATCATCTTTCTTTTCAGAGCTCAACTGTTCTTCATTCTTGCCCTCTGATGATAAGTCTATCCAAGAATATGAACAACCACAACTCAATTTACATTGATCAATTTATAAGTGCGAATTGATTTTCTGTATGCGTTAAGCCTTTTCATTTTACTGTAGGTGTGACCAGACTTATCTACCGTTCATCTCCCTCGCCTCCATGTTGTCCTCCTCTTTGACCTTCCTCATTTTGGACGGCATCTCATCCTGACCGTCTCCAGCCGAAGCTTCAGCACTGTGGGATCGTCGCCTTTTCCTCTCCGCTTTCTTGTCTGTGCTCGTCTCGGTTACTGGTTTCGATTCATCTGCTGATTGTTTCTTTGGCTCTTTGGTGACCGCCGCTTCTGTGGCTCCATCTTTGTCCTTCACCTTATCTACCACCATGTCCTCGACAGCGCTGGTTTTAAGCTCGCTTCGAATTCTTTTTTTCTTCTTCTTTTTCTTACCTTCGTCTTCCTCATCTAAAAGTAGAAGATACAGAAGAATTCGGAGAGGTAGCATGGCACAGACAAGTTGAGAGTTTTTCTTTTTTCTTATTGGAAATCTTTTAGAATAAATAAAAGGCGGCCTTTAAACATGACATAAACGTCACCTTGTGTATCCTGGACAGCATCGAAGGGGATATCCTTCTTCTTACAGGTCTTAGGGAAGATGCCCGGCTTCTTTGAAGCATCTTCTGGAGGATTGTTCAGCATCTATCATTTCAAGAGAAAAACACAAGGCAAGTGGGTAAATATTTCTTCGCAGCACTCAGGGCACTTATATACATTGGGGTATGCACGTTTTACTAAAACACAACATGGTCAATATGCATTTAAATGATTTATCACAGTACATTAATCTCTAATATGCTTATTTTATTCAGCTTGCATTATTATATATTAATACAACAAAACGCAAATAATTTTTTTCTACTTTCTGTAGTTGACATTCCAATTACACAAAGTTTTTTTAAGGGAGTAGGTTACCTCTATAGCTTTCTGTGCCTGTTCTTCCGTTTCAAACTCCACAAATCCAAAACCTTTGGGATGTCCTGTGGACTTGTACCTGGGGATACTAACATAAACCACATTTCCACACTTGCTGAATACTCGCTCTACCCATAGATGTGTGACCGTCTTCGGCAAGAGCTCCTGAAACGCAACCATTTCAATACATTATGATGGAGGATATTCACAAAACACACACATAGAAAAGATGCAATCAGGCGAGATTATTTTTCAATCCGTTACCACATAAACTGTGCGGCTGTCCACGTCTTTTGGACTCTCACCGAGCGGATACTTTCGTCTCACGCGCGTTCCCTGTAGATTTACCTAAGGATACAAGTGTCATCAGAATTACTAGAAGAAAATCCCTTAGAAAAGGTCAAAAAAGGAAAATTAAGCAAATAACACCTCAATTAACGCTGAATTTTTAAGAGCTCTTGCGATTAATTTGATATCGGTGGTCAACTTCTTCATTCGGTTGAATGACGTCAACACCGATATGTCAATATCTGCAAAGAAAAACGGGATACAAATGATGAAAGAAATATGAGTATTATACTGTGTAAGCAGCAAACATGCGAACGGGTCAGTTAAGAGCACATACATCCATCTCTAGACTGCTCAATGAGATTCTTCATGAATCTGTCCTTGTGAAGATTCACATCGCCAAACCAGAATTCCACCTGCTTCTTAATATCAGCCAGCAGCTGTTTCACTCGAGATCTCTTCTTCTTCTTCTCGTTCTCTCGCTTCTTCTCAGACAGAATTGAAGATGCGGCATCCCCTCCTGTAGGAATCTTCTCTGTGTCAATCATATTCCTAGGCCTGTAAAATCACAAGATGCTGGTCAGGTAGCTGGTACGATTTAAGGAGGTTTTGTATTTGGTTATTTAAGAAAATATACCATGGTTTTAATATAATACAATTTGACTATACATTCCGTGGTTTAGATGTGGTTACTCTAGTAAGATCATAGCAAATGTGTGAATAAACTACGGTTAGTGTAGTAAACCCATGGTTCAATTTCCTGAGGGAAGACAGCATACCGATATTAGTCGAGTGACTAAATCACCGCAAACCGTTTTTAACTTACCGTCTACTTGTCACTGTAAGACGGATTTTGCCTCTTACATGACAATTAAACAAACACGTGGCGCTTAGAAAACAGATGAAGTATTTATACTACGTTGAAATACTCGCTTTACATTACCATGGAAACACTACCTGGCATTCGCTTTTTCGTAATTACGATAAGCTTCTACGCGTACTACACAGATTTATACGCATAAACCTACATTGGTGTTAGTCAAGCACACGTCTGACGTACAGAGTGTTTGTTTTATGATTATTCGCAGCAAATTCATAAAAGCCTTGTCCAAACGCACAAAGTTCCACAATAGTGGGTCGCACAATGATGACGTCAACGCGACCGCCGGGAAATTTAAAGAGGGCGTACTTTTTTGTTCTTAAGAAATATTGTACACGACATTATCTGGTTAACATCCTGCCAAATTCTTTATTCATAAATGTAGGTTTTTAAAAACCCCTCCTTACTTTTTATAATTATTACATTTTATAAATGAGATTAAAACCTGGTCTTTTTCACTTGAGAGATTACAAAGCGATAAACGCTCATTTTTTCAGTGAGATAAACGCCTTGTAACCATCTAAATCCCCTTGTATTGGAACATGTATTTATTTAGTTTGTTTCACCTTTATATATAATATGTAATATATGATTTATATATATATATATTTATTTTTATTTTTTTATTTTATATGTATTGTTTATTTTATTCATTTATTACGTTTTTTTAAAGCACGTTGCTGTCAAATTTATATTTGTTCTGTCCGCCTGTTTTTTATATATGATTTGTTGATTCTGGTTATTTGATGCCTAAAAAAAAGAGGGCATACTTTTATCTATCTCAATTTATTAAATATAATTTATTCTAATATTTTGTTAATACTTATTTGAGGATTGTGTAGTCATTCCCTTTTCCTATTTTTTGCAGATAGATTACCATTTGTAATCTATAGTTTTACTACAAATAGCATAATTAAACTAGCTTTAGGTTACTGTAGTAAGACCAGGGTTCAGGGTTAACATTTTTCGTGGTTGCATTTTGATGGAGTAAATTAATTGTAAATGTATTATTTTGTTGCAATATGTTATTAAGTTTCATTCAGTAAAAAGAGTGAGTACATTTACTTACTGTCACAAACATTCTTTTGTTCTTGTCTTTAATAAATTACGGCCGGGTTGCACAGACAAGGTTTAAGACTAGTCCCAGACTAAAATGAATGTGTGACATGTCTTAACTGAATATAACTTGCCCAGAAATATCTTAAAATATATCAGTGCCATTGTTTTGTCTCAAGATGCACACCAGTTATGTATTCTTCTAAGTCATTTTTATAAAAGCGACATAAGTATCTTAATTCAACTAAGGGATAGTCCTGGTTTAAGCTAAACTGTGTCTGTGAAACCGGGCCTATTTGTGTTAATATATAGGCTACACATACACATCTAGAGAAGATTTTTCGGATTATATCAAGGCCTAGGTTTTAGGGCATTTAAGTAGTTTTTAAAAAAGGCCTTACAAGAAATCTTAAAACAATGAATTGCACTGGTACGTTTTAAGATATGTTTTCAGACACCTCCTCAAACATGCTTAGTCTGGGACTAGGTTTAAGCCGTGTCTGGGAAACATCTACACATGTATTTTTTGTAAAGCAATGTCTACAAAGTCTCCCATAACCATATTCTATAAAATAATAATATAATAATAATAAAACCATGGCTAATTGTCAAGAGGGACGACAGCCTTTATAAAGTTTGTTAACATTTTGTGAGGAAAATGATGAAGTGATTGTGTCAAAGTTTTCAGCAGTTTATATTCTATGGGTTCTAAACATTTCATAAACATTATGCACAGGGATTTGTTTATCAAAACCATTTACAATGAAAATGAATTTAGTAGTGCTTTGGTCCAATGTTTATTTGGATGACAGAAAATATGTAATCAGAAAGCGAATGAACAATCAGCCCTTTTATAATGTGAATTACATTAACGATGCATGACTAGATGTACGGAATGTATTCCACTTTATTCATTTGAAGATGATCTACTAACAATGAGAACCAGAGCATTAGATATGAACACTATTGCATGCATTGATTCTTTTACAGTATAACAGAAACAAACCTAATGTTCATAAAAACTACATCTGGATTGTTTTCATTTACAGAAAAAAATTGCACTTACAGAAATTAATAAATACTAACTGAAGACAGCTCATCACTGTTTTAAAATAAAATACAATTTAAAGAATAAAACCTCCAAAAAAACATACAATCATATGTTCAAGACGTATTTTTATATTTGCTTAAATACATAAGTACTTACAGGGGTTGTGTTGAATAAGTGACAGCACTTAATCATGTCCAAGCATTTCCCATCGTTTTTCTTATTTTCTTTTTAAAAATGATCAAATGGTCGCTTTTGAGAAAAATTAATTTAAGAGAGTATATACAAAACCATGCACATCTGACAGTGGTTAAAGCTGCATCGACACGTTACCAAAGACAGAAACCAATGGTCTGAGAATGTAAATCAAGCCTCCTTATTACCATGGACCTGGAAAATATCAAGTGCAAAACTTTTTTCCATTTTTCTCTCCAGTGAAATCTAATAACTACAGGGCAATGTGACAAATTCCCAACAAATATAATACACAAGTATACACGTAACAGAAGACAAAACCAGTTGGCGCTTTGGAGGGTTTCTTAAGATGCTGTCATGTCTGTATTTATAAAACCTCACTTTAACCTCTGGAACTGTGTCTGTAAACATTGATGGGTTCATCCGCACAGAATATCTTCATGAGCTCATTGTTATTTTTTTGAAAGCAGTCATATTTTGCTACTAATGTGGGCTTGGCGCATTCAGCAAATTTTGATTTCTACTGCAAAGGAACACTATGGATTTAAAGAGACAGGTCACCAAAAATAAAAATTCTTTCATCATTAACTCACCCTCGTGTCATTCCAAACCTGTATGACTTACTTTCTTCTGCAGAACACAAAAGAAGATATTTTGAAGAACGCTGCTAACCAAACAACACTGGCCCCCATCGACTTCCACTGTAAGAACACAAAACCACTGAGACATTTCTCAAAGTATCTTCTTTTTACTTGTTCCTGCCTAGTGGTGTGGTTGAAGCATTTAAAACGCACAAAACTCCAGTTTCTAATCCATGATCTGACAGTGTCTTGGAGGGAGTCTTCATCATCCAGTGAATACTAACACAACTCACACATCTGCAGACTATAAGAAATAGCCAACATGTAAAAAAAAAAAAAAACTTGTAGTTCAAAGCCTTCACTGAAGTCAAAATAAGGTCAAAGTCTGTTATTAACATCAAATATTTGTGCTCCTATGTGTCTTCTTTACAGGACTGCTTATCGGAGCTGATGTCTGGAATTCACCAATCCCAGTGACCCTAACCCAGCACAAACCCCGTCCTCAAGGGCCCGTGTTGGGTTACTTGGAAGAACGCTCAGGTGATCTCATCGTATCCTTAAAATCTCTCCGTCCTTCGCATTGAGATCTCAAGTGTCTCGGCATGATTGACAGCAGCGTGATTTAAACTGGGGCAGTGGGCAAAGCTCAAGCTGTCGGACCTTCTCACAGTACCTGGTGCTGTCCCGACATTCACCTATTATCACAAAAACAAACAGAAGAATCTCACAACTCGTACAATACTCATACGATCATTTTCGTTACTTGCCTTTCTTTTTTTTGGCACTCACCTCTTCCACAGGACACGATGTTGCATCGCTGCCAGCTGGGCGGTCGAGGTTTCCAAGCGCAGTGGAACTCGCGAGCAGGCTTCCCGCTCCGCCGGTGAATGCAAGTGACGTGACGCGACTGGAATCCGTGACGACCACAAGTGGCGGTGCATTGAGTCCAGGGTCCGACACGCCAGTGAAGAGCACACGCCTCCGTCGTGCAGTTACGCTGTGAAGGAGGCCTGAGGAGGACAGATCCGATAAGAACCAAACCCCGACCGATCTCTCTTGTCTTCATTTTTTACAAAACTGTTGCAATCTGGGGTCAAAAAGTGGTTACCTCGGCTGACCGCTGCACATCTGATGTGCCACTGTCGTGCTGTTCTTGTCTTGACAGAACACGTGTCTATATTGAAGAGCTTGACGTGATCCAACACAGTGACCTTGGCACTGATGCAAACATACAAATCAGTAATTATTGATCAAACGTCTCATTTGGAAACAGACATAAAACTGCAAAAACAAAAATCAGTTATTGAGCAAATACACAAAAAATCTGTGTTGAAAACGGTCTCGTTACTTGACTCCAATTCACGACGGTAAACTTATAATAATGATTTCAAATTTGAGCTGCCGGGCATGATTTTGTAGGAACAAAGTAACCTGCAATTTTATGTTTCAAAAAGAGAGAGGCAAACATGATAGATTACAGCTTTAAATAGAGACCAGGGTTGCCAGGTCCATGGTTTTTCTGCAGAATTGTGCTTTATGAAAACAGAGTGTGTTTATGAGTACTACTATAGACCGTTTCATCGGTTTGTGTTTGGCTAGTGTGTAACAATATAACTATTTAGATTTTATTTAATTTATGTTAATATTATTTTAATAATTATACATATAACTAATAATTGTATTAATTAAACGATTTGTTGAATTTTGTTGTATGTTCATTTTATTAAATAAACAATTTGTTGAATGGGTCCTGTAGTTCGTTTGCATTTAAACAAACCATATGGTACATTGACATCTAGCGGTTGAGCTTGGTATTGCAGTATAAATTCAAAATATTGAAGAGACAAGTTACGATTCGGTTTCTTTTGATTGTTATCAGAAATAATCTACAGGCACTCTATATTTACATTAATGTATTTGGCAGATGCTTTAATCCAAAGCAATTTACATTGCATTATACTATACATTGTATCTGAGTACGTGCAATTCCCTAGGATCGAACCCAAGACCTTGGCATTGCTAGTGCCATGCTCTAACCACTGAGCTACAGGAAAGCTTATTTAAAATCTTTTGCTTGTCAATGTGTACCGGAAGTTCAGTTGGGGTCACAAATGTAACGTTTGTTTATGTTGTTTAGATGAAACCATCTATAAAGTGATTTTCAAGAAGAAATGTGTGTATTGTGTGAATTATGCATTGTGTTGAGTTTTGGTATTTGGGCTTGGCGTCATTGGTCTAGTTTTTGTAGGCCTTTGGGATGGTTCTGTTACGCAGATTTGGCAACCGTGATAGAAACATTAAAGGGACAGTTCACCCAAAAATGAAAATTCTGTCATCATTTATTCACCCTCAGATTGTTCCAAACATGTATACAATTCTTTGTTCTGCTAAACACAAAGGGAGATATTTGGAAGAATGTCAGTAACCAAACAGATCCCATCCCCCATTTGCTGCCATAGTAGGGGAAATAAATACTATGGGAGTCAATGGGGGATGAGATCTGTTTGGTTACTGACATTCTTCCTAATATCTTCTTTTGTGTTTAGCAGAACAAAGATATCTTTAAGGAAGATCTGGCAACCCTCATAGCAAGCAAAGTTGTAGATCAGGGCATGTTTATGTGATTTTTGAAAAACTGACATCGAAGCTTATGAGTTTTTCTTTAATGAAAACGACTTGTTTTAGAGGTGAAATCACCTTAAATCGGTAAAGTGACACACGTGCAGCTTCACAACCATTACATCTACAATCTGATAAATCCTAAAGCCTTCCATAAATATCAGTGTTGCTCAAGGATATAGAGTATATTCCTGAATCGTGATTATAAGGAAGGACTGATGTGAGTGTTCTGATACATACAGGTCCCCATGGAGTTTTTGCCCAGCCAACACAGGGTTGAAGGTTACAGTGTCTGGTTACTGCCGGCTTCTTCCCGGTACAAGCCACCGACCCCTCGGGAGCGCTGTGACAGGTCACAGTGCGACTCTGAATCCCACCTCCACAACTGACAGAGCACGATGACCAGGCGGACACCTGCCACCTGTGTGCATAATGAAGAAAAAAGATAAAACACAGAAAAGAAAAATATCATTGAAGATTTTTAAGAAAGTGTTGAGCTCATTCCTATCAGAAACTCTATATGGGATTTCACATACACAATACAATGGTGATGATTTAAATCTGGTAATTTGTTTAGTGTCAGAGGAAGGTAACAATTCAAATGACTAGACAAGCGCATCATTGATCTGAGAGGCCATTAAAGTTGTGATCTGTTTCATTGTGCTTTTGTTCAAGAAACTAGACCTGAATTGTATTAGAAAAGTTTTAGGAATTAGTGTGTGCATATGCTTATGTTATATATAGGAGAGCCCAGTGCTGGATTATAGAGCAAATCATTGTCTGCAGTAACACATTTGTACCTGTGGGGGCACTGTTGTCCATGGCAAAAGTTGTGCAGATTGGTGTTGTTGGAGCATGCAGAACGGTTCGACCCTTCACTAGCATCGCTCACACAGCTACTGCCTATCAGACAAATGAATCACAACATCAGTTTAAACAAAGATGTTTACACTACCGTTCAGGACCATAGAATAACACACATTAGGTTTTGACATTAAAAAAAGTAAAAGCAAAACTTTGTCACGTTTTAACATGTGTATTCACTCTTGGTGTAGAGTTTGCAGAAATGCTCTCTTGTCGTTTTATCCAGCACCTTCTTGAGAAAGTTTAAAAAGATTCTCAAGAAGGTGCTGGATAAAACGACGAGCTTTCGGCTGCTTTTTCTTCATTATTCAGTCCAAGTCATCCATTTCCAAAACATCACATGCAATTTCCGTTTAGAAATGAAATAATATGTTTGCACGATTATATTTGTGTGTATAAAGCCAATCATACATTTTTTGTAAAAAAGTAAAACAAACAACATTACTGCAAGTTTATAGAAAAACATAAAAAGCTTTTTTTGTAAATGTGAAACGTGTGTCCCATAAAACTTATTAAAGGGTCGAAGCCGATGGCCAAGTGGGCAGTGTTCCGACATATGGCGTGGTTGCGTTTTAGGGCGTTCGAATCCCGGCTCGTGGTAACTTCCCAAAACCACCCCCCTTCTCTCTCCCACTTAACTTCCTGTTATCTCTTCACTGTACTGTCTTAATAAAGGCAAAGAAGCCAGAAAATATACTATATATATATACAGTATATATAAAAAAACTTAAAACTCATAAATAACTCACCCTCATTTCATTTGAAACCTGTAAGACTTTCTTCTGCAAAACACAAAAGAAGATATTTTGAAGAATGTTGTTGACCAAGAACTGCTGGTCCCCATTGACTTCTATTTCATGGACACGAAACAAACCCCATGCAAGTCAATGGGGCCCAACGGTTTTCTCCTACCAACATTCTTCAAAATATCTTCTTCACACCCTCGATCTGAATTGACCCAGAAAACAATCATTTTTGCAACATACCCAATTCTCTGAATTTACTGAGGTCCCCGATACTAATACTTCTGTTTGTAAACATACAAGTGAGGCCTAGTTGTGTTTATAAGCACTCTTTATGTCTTCTAATGCAACACCAACCACCACAGATTTGGAAAAAAAAGCATGTCGACTGTCTCTAATAGTCCATACCTGTAGTTTGCAGGTGAGATGACAAAGAGGCGGAGCCCAGACTGTTAGCAGCGGTGCACGTGTAGAGTCCAGCATCTGTCTCACCGGGAGCTTGAATTTGCAGGGACCCGTCTGACATTAGTCCTACTCTGCCATGACACAGACAATAACACCACTGATACCTCTATTGAAAAAACCAGCATATGCTGGTTAGGTAGGTTTTGAAGCATTGTAGCTGGTCTGTGCTGGTTTAAGCTGGTCATGTGCTGGTTTAAGCTGGTCCTGAGCTGGTTTAGGACCATCTTAAACCAGCACATGACCAGCTTAAACCAGCTCAGGACCAGTTTAAACCAGCACATGAACAGCTTAAACCAGCCCATGACCATCTTAAACCAGCTCAGGACCAGCTTAAACCAGCCCATGACCGTCTTAAACCAGCACATGACCGGCTTAAACCAGCTCAGGACCAGTTTAAACCAGCCCATGACCATCTTAAACCAGCCCATGACCATCTTAAACCAGCCCATGACCATCTTAAACCAGCACACGACCAGCTTAAACCAGCTCAGGACCATCTTAAACCAGCCCATGACCATCTTAAACCAGCTCAGGACCAGCTTAAACCAGCCCATGAACAGTTTAAACCAGCCCATTACCATCTTAAACCAGCTCGGGACCAGCTTAAACCAGCCCATGACCATCTTAAACCAGCATATGACCAGCTTAAACCAGCTCAGGACCAGTTTAAACCAGCCCATGACCATCTTAAACCAGCTCGGGACCAGCTTAAACCAGCCCATGACCATCTTAAACCAGCCCATAAACAGCTTAAACCAGCCCATGACCATCTTAAACCAGCTCAGGACCATCTTAAACCAGCACATGACCATCTTAAACCAGCACATGACCAGCTACCATGCTTCAAAACCCATCTCACCAGCATATGCTGTTTTTTTCAACAAGGACTTTACTAAGCCCTCAAAGATTCCTAAACCAACGTTCTGTCTTACCTGCTGTTGTTTCTTAGCACCTTCCCATCCTTCGACCACGAGATCACAGGCTCAGGGATACCCTGCGCTTGGCATTTGATTTCCACTTTCCTAGTCTGTCCGGCTACCAAAATAAGACCTCCAACATGCTCCACGATTTCATTCGTGTTCCTAATGTGGTCTCTGGAGGACTTCTGCAAAATAACCGGGCTTTGGAGTTGTCCTCTCCATTGCCTGCTGGTGTTGGAAGACTGTCTGTGTTTGTTTTTCTGGGAGTGCGGCGAATTTTCTTGTGTGGATTCATTATTCTCACGGTGGCTTTTCGTAAATTCGTCGAGCAGCTGAGCGATCAGCTCATCTTTCCGTAATCCCTGGACGGCTCCAGAAAGATTGCGTCTGATCTCATCAAACCTCAACACATCTGTGACTAACAACCGAGGACTTGAAGAATCCAAAACCGCATCTTCCTCCAGGTTTGAGCTGTTCTTTTCAACAAAATCTAGTAATTCCTTTGAGGTCACATCCTCTAGCGACAGTTCCCTTACGTTTAGTAAATGCTGGACGATATCATCGTAACGGTCAAAAGACGACAACTCTTTAGCTTTGACCTCCGATGCAGATGAGGTTTGTTGAACTTTTGGTAAAGTTTTTAATCCATCTGTGGTCCATACGTCTGTTTCTGGCATGGAGAGCTTCTGCTTGCTGCCAATAAGCTTCAAGACAAAGTTCTCCTGAGCTCGGCCGGCCACGCATGTGTACGTCCCCGCATCGGAAGCACGGAGCTGTTGAATCTTGACATAACCCACGTGAGATACCGACAGATGAGGTGTGACTTCTAAAGGTTTACCATCTTTCAGCCAGCGGACGTGACCCTTGGGGAAATGCCGGGTGGGGCAGCGAAGCACCACGGACGTCCAAGGCAATAAGTAGGCAAAACCGCCTACCACGAAGTGTAGCTTCTTGCCTTTTCTCCACTGTATGTACACCTTGCGTTGAGCCAAGATGGTGGGATCTGGTTTCACAGCTACTGGCTTGAAAATCTCTGAAATAAATAACATCATATGGTACATGAAGGACTGAAATCCCAAACGTGCTACCAAAGAGAGGTGAGGAACCATGCTGGAGGAGTTTCAAGCTTCTTCAAGCAAAACCCATTTGGCACAGACTTCATACAGTCTATCTCTCTTTATACTGTCCTCAGATTACTTCAGTATTCAATCCCACAACACTTTGTATGCGTCTCTTCCCATTTCATGTCATGTACTCCCTTACTCTTAAAACCGAATGAACTGTGCAAGTATGTGCCGTGCGGAGCGTTTCTTGGCTTGTAACGTGTATGTCAAATGAATGATTTCGGCCGTACAAATACGTTTAAAGGCATAGTTCACACAAAAATGAAAATTTTTTTATTATTGTACTGACCCTCGAGTCAAACCTGTATGACTTTCTTTCTTCTGCAGAACACAAAAGAAGATATTTGAAAGAACCAAACAACACCGGCCTCCATTGACTTCCATCGTATGGACACAAAAGCGCAGAGACATTTCTCAAAAAATCGTCTTTTGTGTTTCACATATCAAATAGTCCTATACAGGTTTTGAATGAGATGAGGGTGAATAAATGATGACAGAAGTTTTTTTTGGGTGTACTGTCCCTTTAACACAGCAACATGTAAGTAACCTATAACGCTATACTGGCTCCAAAAATCGAAATGTTGATTTTTTCGATTTTAAAATAGTTACAAACGGAGTTGTGTTTTGGTGTTTTTCTTTGGTTGTCTCTGTTCAGATTTTCTCAGGTCCTGTGATTTGGCAGCCGTCACGTCCATCATCATCAAGTCACCTTTAGCGTCGCTCATTTTCTTTTTGTACTTTTACTTGTAATTCTGTCAATTTTCTTTAGGTAGTTGTTTTTGTTTAACGGCTAACAAATGTCTAAATAACACCTCCACAAAACTATAAAAATACACGGATTAGTGATATTTCTGTCTGTTTCATTGAAGCACCTATTCACATTTGATATAACAACAACTTTATTTAATGTTGCATTTCTTAATATCCCTAGATACTCCAAATGGAATGTAACAGAAATGTATAGTTAGAATCAAGACACAATGGTGTCTTACTTTCACATGGTTCGAGGAAGCAAGATCGGACCGTTGGTGGTTTGGGAACAGCGACACAGGCATCAGGAACCATCGTTTTGTACTGTCCTCTTTCTCCAAGCACTTTACACACCACCAACAACCTCTTGGTACCTTCACCACAAGTAGCAGAACACTAGAAAGAACACAGAACCGATAAGTGTTTTTAATAAATAAAATGCTTTTATGGCTCAGGAGATTTGATGGAGTCCTCTGTCGTGTTTTATTTAAGTACATCAATTTAGGAAATTGTTCAAATCCATGAAGAGTATGGAGGTGTAAAATGAATGTCGATTGTAGATTTGGGTAAATTTGAATGTTTGAGTTCATATCGAGATCTTCGATCTTCAACTTTTTTGATTGCAGACTTGACAAATCTCAGCTCAGTGTTGAGATCTCTTCTGAAACTCTAATACTAATCCGTCTCAAAGGAGGCAGTAGGGAGGCAGCGTGCCTCCATGTCAACACATGAGATGAGAAAAACACCACAGGTGCTGGTGAGATATAGTGTAATGCTCCTCAGTAATGATGTGCTGTCAGTAAAGTGCGATAGAAAACCGTGGGAGGGAAAAATATGACGTGTTTAGACAGGCGAGAGCTTTTTATTGATGTTACTTAACCTCACTTGTAAGGTCAGCCCGAAGCCAGAACGAATTTTTCAACAACAGCCTTGCGGAGAGATTTACAGTAAGTGTGACAGAGTACACTAACAAACAATAAAACGCTGCAGACAGTAAAAAATGAGTGGTAATCACAGAAAGATTGTTGAGATATACACAGGAGAGAAACTCCGTTTATAAGCGAGAACACGTGTCTGACCTGAGTCCAGTTTGTGGAGATCCATTGAGCGGGGCAGTCCACTGTGCCGCAGGGCTGAACGGAGGGTAAACTCGGTGTGGGGCAAAACGTTTCGGGTAATTCAAGAAGACTTCCGTCCGCCATGCGCTGCTTACAGATGACCTCTCTCTTCTGAACGCCACCACCACAGCTATGAGAACACTGCGGACAAACATATCAAAGAAAGAAAAATGACAGATGAGATCTCCTTAATATCTCAAATGTCTCTCGTGACATCAATGAGATTAAAAGGAGAGAAGATGGAAACTTTTGCTTAAAAGAACAGTTTAGACAGAAATGAAACTTCTGTCATTTATTCACCCTCGAGTTGTTCCAAGTCTGATGAACACATAGAAAGATATTTGGAAGAATGCTTGTAACCAAACAGTTCTTGGCCACCATTGACTACCATAGTAGAAAAAATACTTTATAAATGTCTTTGTTCTCTTAAACACAAAAGAAGACATTTTGAAGAATTTAGGACAGCAAACAGTTTTGGGGCACTTTTGACTACCGTTGTCATTTTTCCTACTATGGTAGTCAATGGTGGCCAAGAACTGTTTGGTTACAAGCATTCTTCCAAATATCTTTCTCTGTGTTCATCAACAACTTGAGGGCGAGAAAATGACAGAATTTTATTTTTTGGGTGAACTGTCTCTTTAAGTTTCACATATTACACCTCAGAAAGAAAAAAACACACACAAATGTCTCCATTAGAGTTTCAGAAGAGATCTCAACACTGAGCTCAGATTTGTCAAGTCTGCAATCGAAAGTCAATGTCATTGAAGATCTCAATATGAACTCAAACATTTCACATCACATTTACCCAAATCCAGATTATGTGCAAATATAAAGCCGTTAGGAGGGAAAATAAACTCGACTTTCATCAATGGGATAAGTGAGTTCAGAGAACATGAACAGATTCCCACCTGCTGACAATGTCATGATTCTGCCTCATCATGTCAGACAAGGTAAGACAGTTCAACGGGGCAAGGTATCCAATGGGTTTAGACAGCAAGGCGAACAAGGCATGTAAGCAAAAACGAATGAGCACAGGACAGCAAACACAAGGGCATTAAATAGGGAGACTAACAAAGGATAATTAACAAGGCAGGTGTGGGGAATGAAACACTGATGGAAAGCTAAAAGAGGAAACGAGAGGGGCGGGGCCAAAGACGAGACCGGAGAGAGTGCATGTTATGTCAGAACCAACAATAACATGCCTCTCTCCACACAAAACATGAGGCTCTGTGATGATTACAGCCCCTCTCGTTTCCTCTTTTAGCTTTCCATCAGTGTTTCATTCCCCACACCTGCCTTGTTAATTATCCTTTGTTAGTCTCCCTATTTAATGCCCTTGTGTTTGCTGTCCTGTGCTCATTCGTTTTTGCTTACATGCCTTGTTCGCCTTGCTGTCTAAACCCATTGGATACCTTGCCCCGTTGAACTGTCTTACCTTGTCTGTTCTCTACGTTACGTTATAGCTGTTATTTAGTTTTGGTTCTTGTTGATTCAGTAAGTCTTAGTTTATTCTGTTCCATTGTTTTATCCCCCTCGAGGGAAGTGTTTATTTTCTGTTTTGTCATTTAGTCCTGTCCTTGTTTTACCCCATCGTGGGTTTTTTGGTTTTGTTCATAATTAAAGTCTTGTTTCTACACCTAGCGCTGCCTGCAATTGGGTTCTTCTCCTGCCGACCCTGACAGACAAACTTTATTCAGTGTCTTATTCTTACAGAAAGATGGATAGCGTCTCACCTGACTCCATTCCTGCACATCCCATGTGGGCGGACAGTCGAAGCGATTGCAGGCTTGGAATGAGCTGGGTTTGGGTTGTCGACAGTTCTCGTCTTTAACCTTCTCTGTGTGGTTACCGTGTGATCCGGTTCTCAACACACAGGTCACGGCACGTGTCTGGAGACCGACTCCACATGTGGCCGAGCAGAAACTCCAAGCCTCCGTTTCCCACCTGGAGAAATAGAGATAAAAAACAGACATTAGGAAAATGTCATATGGTTTAATTCAGAGGCACAGGTTATCTCTGAAAGTAATTCGCTTTCGAAGAAAAAAGCGTTCTACTAATCTACCCATATTTCAAATAAATATATTACAAATTCAATTTGCATTTGCAGAAAATGAAAACTGGAGAAACAGGTCAAAATAACAGAAAAGATGCTCTGTATTTTTCAGACTTCAAAAACGGCAAAGAAAACAAGTTCAGATTGACTTTTAAGCAATACAACAGTAATATTTCTACATGTATTTTGGAAAAGATTTTATTGAAATTCAACAGACACTAAACGGGATTTGCCTCAATACATCTAGAAATTGATTAATTGAAAATTTGGAATGGTCCCTCATATTATATAATTTGTAAATCTTTGTAAAAAAAAAAAAACATTATAAATAATACAAATAAATTATATAATAAAAAATACAAATAATTGTTTGTGCCTTCTGCCACCATTTAAACCCTGAGCTGCTGTTGGCCGGTGTGTCTAAACCTCTGGGACCACCGGCTCAGTTAAAGCTCAGCTGGAAGACCCCACTGCTCGGCAGTCAGTCTGGGTCTCCCCCAGTGAAATTACACTTTAGACACGAAGGAAAAACTACAGATTCTCCTTCTAAGGGAAACGAACCAAAAATAGGATGGGATATTACGTCCCAGTAGAGGGCCGATGGCGGCCAAGGGAAACAGGGCGAACACAAAGTTTGTTGTGCTTGAAAATAAACGAAACACTTGAAAAAACAGGCAGTGGAAAGACAGAACTCCGCTGCGTTTTTACGCCCGTAACGCGATGGAAGGTGCAAATTTTCCAACGGCGGACCACCGCAATTATTACTTCACATTCTGGAAATGGTTTGGATATTTTAACACCGGGACCTTCGATGCCTCGTAAATCTTTCGGCGGCAAAACTGCGAAATCTACGCGACGGTATTTCAACTCGTGAAAAATTATATCCCATCAAATGGAATTCGGCGGTAAGCAAACACTGTTCGACTGTTATCTTTATATTCACAGAAGGCCCCTCGTACACGCATGCGACCGACAGCGTGAACGTTCCCATGAATCACTGCAGATGGTTATTTAGAATCGCTGAGTGAGCGGTGGATCCAGCGAACGTGTTTGACAGGTGAGTTTCCGGCTCTGCTCCATGTGGAGTGAGTATTTGTTTGGAGAATGAACAGGTTTGTTTTTTAATGCAGTGGGGATGAAATCCAAATCTAGTAGCATCTGACCTTCATTTCCTGACCTTGGGATCTTCATTTTTTCCACAGAATAAACTTAATATGGGGCTTTTTGACATCACATTTCTCACTGGTGATGCTAAAAAATGTGTCGTGAACAGCTTTCGGGTTATCTTTTGTAATTTTGGCAAAGATGCCAAAGAACAGAGAAATACAGTGGCCTCAGCAGTGTTTGAGCCTTTAAGACACACTTAACATGTTATAAAAAAGAAAACATAAACCGATTGGCATCTGGAAATGACGCTAGACGTCTTTCAGGCCTAACTTTGCTTTTGCAGCCATTTTTGCAATGACTTGTAACCATCGATTCATTTTTAGCGGATATATGAAGTCAGTTCATGTCCAAACAGAATAAACACACGTGTAGTTCATCATATTAACTATATACTACATGTTCCACTATGTTTGACATGACTTAAAATTGAACAATATATTGTATTTAAAATTGTATCAAACTAGATTTTGTGGAACATTTTGCTTAAAGGGACAGTTCACCCGAAAATGAAAATGATTTGATTATTTATTCACCCTCAAGTCATTCCAAACCTGTATGACTTACTTTCTTCTACAGAACACAAAAGATGAATTTTTGAAGAACGATTTTGACCCCCATTGACTTTCGTTGTATGGACACAAAACCACATTTCTCAAAAAAAGAAATCTTTTGTATTCCACAAAAGTAAAGAGTCACACACAAGTTGAGGGTAAATTAGTTTTTGTGTGAACTGTCCCTTTAACTTGTTTAAACTAAACCACATTAGGCAAGTGAAATACATTTTATGTCGTAAATAACAGTGAAAAATGAAGACGCTTCTTTATCCAAAACGTTGACGTAACGTTGAGTAAGTGATGCGAGTCACCTGGGAGGACAGGGTTCAGTGTTACAGCTCTGCAGGAGCTGCGGGGGTCTGCGTGCGCTAACACACATCTTCTCATCCACCGCCTCTCTGGTCTGTTTATTGAGACAAATAACAACGGCCTCCTGCATTCCTGAAAGAAAAGCCAAGAAAATATGAATTAGTGTGGATCAGGGATTTCAGCGCTAGAAACTACAATCCACCACAGCGCATAAGACAAAGACAAAGCTTTCTGAAAGGAACACTTCACCCAAAAGTGAAAATTCTGTCTTCATTTACTCACCCCTCATGTTGTTCCAAATCTGTATAAATGTCTTTGTTCTGATGAACACAGAGAAAGATATTTGGAAGAATGCTTGTGACCAAACAGTTCTTGGCCACCATTGACTACCATAGAATGCAAAATTGCTTTATAAATTTCTTTGTTCTGTTAAACACAAAAGAAGATATTTTGAAGAATGTAGGACAGCAAACAGTTCTGGGGCACTTTTGACTACAATTGTCGTTTTTCCTACTATGGTAGTCAATGGTGGCCAAGAACTGTTTGTTACAAGCATTCTTCCAGATATCTTTCTCTGTGTTCATCAGAACAAAGACATTTATACAGATTTGGAACAACATGAGGGGTGAGTAAATGATGACAGAATTTTTTTTTTTGGTGAACTGTCCCTTTAAGCAGTCATTGTCACCTTTAGCGAACAGCATCTTGTGCGGATATGTACATCCGTACGTCCGAAATCGCCTACTTCCATACTATATAAATGGCGGAAATGAGTACGTTCTGTCATAGTATGCGATTAGCGTATTAGCAGACAGTCACCAGACAGATCCGGTATACGTCAAGAACCCAGACGTCACAAATTTCTGGTTCCCGTTGCACATTCGGACAAATTTTGTGACCTTTGACCGGTCCAGATGACTGGCTTCAATACAAAAGATTTGACAGAGAACCAGACGTGATGTCGACTTTCAAGGGGAGTAGAGATAACATGACTCAGATTTACCACAGAATAAACAGCATTGTTATGATATGAAACTATTCAGGAGTGCAGATGTTAGCTACACCTGAAACAGATTTACCTCCAATCACGTTGCAGGCCATCTAAAACGCTGAATCCGTGTGACTGGATAATCATTTAAGGTTTTAAAAACAGGGCGGGAGCACATAATGTGTGTAATTTTCGCGAAACGCAACGTGAAACGGATCTCAGAAAGGTTTTTTGAGTGAACGTTTAACCAAAACAGAAATATAGTAGGGTCTCTTAATAAGCGTAGGACAGCGAGTGAGGGCTAATGATGAATCGGCTCAGTCATAACATCAATTTGTAGGTCAACCCCGAAGGCTAATGCTCTACGGGTGCCCACGGGAATTTCAAATGGGATTTTAGAATAGCAGTTTTTGATTTATGAGTAAAATAAGACCTGCGGTTAACAAAACGTGAAGATATTTTCACGTTTCGCCCTTCTAAGTAGTAAGTATTACAAAACGAATCAAATACAAAACATTTCATGAGCATGTGTGTTACTTGGACATCAACCCCGTGACCTTTGTGTGTAACACAATGATCTTCCGATTAAGCTTCAAAAAGTCACAATCGAGGTACGAATTTGTGTAATTTATGCCGCAGAACAAAACGTCAAAGTCTATTCGAGTGATGTTAACCATACACCTTCTTTTACTCCGATCACTGTTTTAAAACGGAACCCACAGCTTGAAAATCTTAATTCTCTTCGGGGTTTAAGGACTACGTGCCAAACAGCTCTACTGAACCGCATATAAATGACTTGAAAAAGGATTGTGCAATAAATTCATATTCGATAACTGGGATGTTTAAGAAAGATGGAAACAAGAAAGGTTTGACGTTTACAAGGCTCAGGCAAGCAGAAATATATCTCCCTGTGTCAGGCGGAGAGGCTGAATATGGCAGCCATTGTTTTTTTTCAGCTTGAAGGACTGCAGATGTGAACGAGTGTGTGCCATAGTTTATGTCGAGCGTGCACACGTGAAGGAATACAAACGAGCGCACACACACGTCTCTAATGATTAAACCCACATTAAGCGATCGCATTTTGTCCAAACGCACTGATTACATCCAATTAACAGCAAGAAATACGTCTCTAAAAGGAATCGTTCACACAAAAACAGAAATTCTGTCAATATTTATTCATCCTCATGTCATTCGAACCCTGTATATGACTCTTGCTTCAGTGGAACACAAAAGATGATATTTTGAGAAATGTCTCAGTGGTTTTGTGGTCATACAATGGAAGTCATTGGGGTTCAATGTTGTTTGGTTACCAACGTTCTTTAAAATATCTTCTTTTGTGTTCTGCAAAAGAAATAAAGTCATACAGGTTTGAAATGAAAAGAGGTTGAGTAATAATGAAAGAATTTACATTTTTCAACCAACTTTCCCTTTAAATGTTATACATTCGTTTTCTAGGATTTGGGCTATTAAAAGATCACAGCATTAATAGGAACTCCTTTACTGTTTAAAAAGCTCTGGTTGATTAAATGTCAAGGGTACGTTCTTAAAAAAATAACAGGCAAGAGTGGCTACTTTGAAGGCTTCTTTCCATGAGTTTACATTTACATTTACATTTAAGCATTTGGCAGACGCTTTTATCCAAAGCGACTTACATTGCATTATCCTATACATTTGTTGTACGTGCAATCCCCTGGGATCGATCCCACGACCTTGGCGTTTTTAACGCCATGCTCTTACCACTGAGCTACAGGAAAGTTTACTATAGTTCTTAAATGTGAAAAAATAAATAAAATACAAATAAAGAATGAGTAAGTGACCCTAAAGCCTGTGGTATACTTCTTTTTTTTATGTGTACACGAGCGTATGAGTACAGCCGAACGCACAGCCTTGCAAAGTATACGTCCTACGACTCATACGCGTACATGCAGGTTTTGACTCATGCGCATTGTGACATATTGCAATACCTCTCCGGGCCTACAGGGGTCTTCTACTACCTTGAATCGATGCTTCCAGGACATGGTTGCCACCTGGTGGTTAAACTAATTACTGCAAGAAATGGAATGCGTATGTGCAACCTGCGCGTACTTTGTAAAGCCCAATTTATGGTTCTGTGTCTGACCTACGCCGTAGCCTGCACAGAGCCGCGTACCCTATGCCGTAGCCTGATGCGCACCTCTCCAAAAATGTAACAACGTGTCAACTCAACGCGGACCGCAAGCCCTGTCATTGGACTCTAAGTTAGAGTCATGTTTACTCAAACGCATTTCCGAATGAATTATCTAAGTAAATTATTTGTGCTTCTGTATTTAACATCTCAAATCTGCAACAAAAGTGACTGTTTACTTTCCGCTATCACTGCTAATGCTTCTCAAATGAGCTTCTTCTTCTTCGGCTCTTGTCTTGGTTGCACAAGCAACACGCGCATGGACACTGACGCCTGGTGGTCATTGCCTGTCGACGCGGACGACGACGTATAAGCATAAATGAAAACCGACACGTAGCCTACGGCATAGAGGCTACGGCGTAGGTCCGATGCAGAAGTAAAAATTGGCGAGGTAATAAAATGCCGGCGGTGCACGTACAGTACGCGCATACTATTCTGATGACGAAATTTGTGTCACGTGCACTTTATGCTGTCATTCGCTTACGTGTAAAAAGGGAACTATACTTCAGCCTTAAGCTTTTAAACATTAGTGGACATACAATATCCCACAGTTCATATTTTACTCAACTCATTTACAAAAAATACCACAGTAAAGGCATTCCTGTCTCCTCATTCATAAGACCGCGAGTCTCTCACCACCAGCACAAGTTGCTGAACATTCAGTGAAGCCCTCGTATTCCCAGTCATGCAGTTCTTCTCTCTCTGAAGTGGGGGTTATTTCTATCTCCTCCGCTCGACCTCCAGGGCACGGGGTCCGGTAACAGGGCTGACTCTCGGGGGGTTTCTGTCCCTCGCACTCGTCGTCCGGCAGGTCCTCGATGGTCTGCGAGAAGGACAGCATCATCTGACACTTCACGGTTCTTCTCTGAGTGCCAGCCCCACACGATCTGCTGCACGGAAACCACGCTCCTCTGATAAACCTGACACAACACATCAGAGAGAAGATTTACAAATAGCATCTCTTTTGTGCAAATTCAGACTTTTGCTCCTGACATTTTGGTTATCCTTGAAAATGTTATCTCCTCTTTTTGAAAACGTCGCTGTCGGTTGGAAACCTTGTACCTCCTAAACCGCAACTTTTCAGGAAATGGAAACACTTAATTTTTTAAATAATTACAACACTGTGATGTCAAAGTTGACAAGCTCTTTCTCATACTGTTCATTGATGAAATATTTGCAAATCCCAGTGACAAATATGCACGGTGACTAATATGAATGATTTATGAAAAAATAAAAACCATGAAACATGGACATACAAGGTTTATGCCCGATAAAAAGGTCTCATCAACATCACAAACCCTGCTCATATTTGCCAAGATACAACAATCTAAAAACAAGATTTTGACTTTCTATAAAAAAATATATAAAACTTTTTCAAATAAGCTTTTTAAATGTTATTAAATTATTTTAAAATCAAATAGATTAATAGATTCTATCCTTAGGTTAATGCAGAAATTCTGAAACAAAATCAATACTTGCAAAAATGAAGTCTTCATTTAGCTCTTCTTTTAAAGGGGCCATATGACACGGCTTAAACGGATATTATGGTTTGTTTTAGATGTAATGCAATGTGTATACACGATTTAAGGTTCAAAAACGCTGTATTTTCCACATACCGTCCATGTTTGTATCTCCTCTTTGCCCCGCCTCTCTGAAACGCGCAGATTTTTAACAAAGCTTATCGCTCTGAAAAGCGAGGTGTGCTATGATTGGCCAGTTAACCAGTGCGTAGTGATTGGTGGAATACTGCAAGCATGTGACCAGATTTGTTGGGGTGTGGTTACACTAGTCGTTTCAGGCAGGTCTGGGTGAGCATTTGCTTTTAGATAGAATGCGTCTTTTGTTCCCACACTTTCATTTTTGCATTTTTACGTGTCTAATACATGCATGGGCAACTTATAACACACCAAAGACACAGAAAAACACGTTTTTTCGCCATATGACCCCTTTAACACAATGGTGTGTGCAAACAAACACGCACACATGCATGCACGCACACAAATCCACAAATCTATTAAATGTCCCCATTTGGATTAATGAATATTGTTTTTATACATGGCTAGTTATAATTATAACCTACCCCAAAAACCGACGAGAAATTTGATAGCATCTTCACAAAAGACGACATGCCCCAAATAATTTTTTGCTCCCTTCTGTGTGGAAATTTGTCCCCAGAAGACCCAAACATACACACAGAACTCATTCATAGATCACAAGAAAACTCATAATACACCGACCGCCTCTCTGAAAAACTGATTCTGGCATTTGTTCCGTCCTCACACATTTAACTCATTTGCTGCTAAGTTCATAAACTGCACAAGTATTTCTGAAATCCGGCGATCCCGGAGCTCGCTCAACAGCTGTGAGTCATTAGAGCCCGCGACTCTTGAATAAATTGCTTTGATGCGTCCATCCCCCTAGTTAAGACTGAAGCGAGAAAGGGGAAATTCTCAGAGATCAGTGGTTTCTACTGGTTATTTTCACGAGGACGGCTTTCCTATGGCCTGAAATAAAGAGGTGTGAAGAGGATTCACTTCATTATTAGAGAAAGATGGACGCACCAAGTTCTGCACGTGTTTAGAAATGCTATCATCTGTGAAAGAAAATTACAAAGTTCATCCAGAATCGAACCATTTACAGGGCCACATCTGTGACGGAGGGTTCGATTTCTGTCAGTCGTTCAACGTTTCCTTTCCTTTAGAAAACAACAACTGGCCAATGGTAAAACCAGGTTTACCGGTTGGTAGTCATCTAATCCGTCTAAATACAATAAAAGACCACCACAGACCACCTTTTCTTTGTGGAAAACCTCTAACTTCATTGCTCTCCGAGTGCGTTTCAGGTCAACGAAAAATAAGATCCGTAATAGAAACGGAATGACATGACCATGATCTCCAACTTCAGACATATGGCGTTGACTTCCCATCTGTGAGAAACATGTGACCCCGTGGGATTACATTTAAGCGAGGTGAGATGAGAGCTAAATCAGCTTTCTCTAATTGAAACCTTCAATCCATTATGTCTTCCAGACTCGGTCGTCGTTTACATCTTAAAGGTTACGTTGCACTGACTTTGTCGACTGAACTGTGAAACTACGTGCTTTGCAATCCCACTCGGTTAGAAAGCAATAACCGGCTCGATTGGTCTTAAACAGGCCGTAGAGTCACGTAAAAGCTTCCCGAATTCTCAGCGACTCACCGTTTTTAACTGCGCCCATCGCATGTGCCGACCCAAACATGTGCAGTCACTTTAAACGGCCGTGATTCTCGTGTTAATGTAGGAAAGAAGTTGATTTTCGTTGAATTCATCTCAGCTGTGGTGTCTTGGCGATGCTCGAGGCCGTTGTTGGGTCGTGACTGGGGAAGCATTTGTTTCGGTATCGGGCAGGTTAATAATTGCTGTCTCTTTCAAAACAACAATACAGCAATGAATGGAAGAAGTCGTATCACTAATACGTTCTCATTTGAACATCTTTTTCTCTTTGTTTTGGCCTCGTGCACACACTGAGATGGTCAACAAAGAAAGCTTTTGAAAACACTTTCCTAAACTGTACACATTTACTGTAAATAGCCACGGAGGCTGTAGGAAATGATGATGCATATTAGTCATGTGACACAGTTTTGTGACCAATTTAGTGACATGGTGAATATTTATAAAAATAAATGCTTTACAGAATTGCTAAAAAGTGACTGACATTTACATTTATGCATTTGGCAGACGCTTTTATTTTACATTGCACTATACTATACATTTGTCTCTGTGCAATTCCTGGGATAGCGCCATGCTCTTTCCACTGAGCTACACACATTTTTGAAAAACACTATTGTGGACTAAGAAAGTTTTAAATAAAAGCTTTCAATATTATGATCTTTATATGCAACAATTTGATATTAATATAAAGCTTTCTATAAACATCCAACAATAAAAAAAACAACTGAACGAAAATATGTGAATATATAAAAGCATAATTGAAGATTTTATATTAAATTCAAGTTTATTTCTACAGCGCTTTTCACTATTTTGCATTTGTTGCAAAGCAGCTTTACAGAACCCATCTCGTCGCTGTCCTTCTGAAACCTTGTATGTCCAGATTTGCTGTTTTTCAGGAAATGGAAAAAACACTGTACTTTTCAAATGATTACATACTGTGTTGTGCAAGTGGACAAGGCCACTTTTTATTATTTGTTAGATATTTGCGAAACCCAGTGACCAACAAAAGGGGGACTAATAATAATGATTTATGGCAAAAAAAAACAAAATCATGAAATATGGATATATGAGGTTTCAAAAGGACAGCAGCGATATTTCAGAACAAACAGTGGAGACAGAAAAGAGTAGAGAAGAAAGAAAGTATAGAAACAAGGAAAAGGAATGTTCATAACGCTATTAAAGAGACAGTACACCCAAAAATGAAAAATCTTTCATCGTTTCCTCAACCCTCATGTTATTCCAACCCTGTATGACTTTCTTTTTTCTGCAGAACACAAAAGAAGATATTTTAATGGATGTTGGTAACCAAACAACACTGGCCTCCATTGTATGAAAAAACCACTGAGACACTTCTCAAAATATCTCCTTTTGTGTTCCGCAGAAGAGTCACAGGTTTTGAAAGACATATGGATAAATAAATCATGACAGGATTATTTGCATGTGTATCAATATTATGCTCTATTTTAAACTCTTATAAAGCATTTTTTTCTTAAAAAAAATAAACTAAATGCGACTCCCCTCAAAGTACAGTAGCTTGTTTCTACATCACTGCAGAATAATGTGATTTTCACATTTGACTTTGGATATAAATAGCAGGCACGTGCAGACATATAGATGACTGTTTAAATTATCCTTACCTTAAACTGTCATGAAATACCATTGTGGCTCATCAGATTCCACTTGCCGTGCCAGACTCAACAACGTCTGTGGTTTTCACATTTTTCAACAACACCGCCAAAAAGTCAATGCATCACAGTCTACCTCTTTGTCATATCTGACCTACTGCAGGCTTGAACGTGTGGACAACCTAAAATATAAAGGCCACCCTTCTCCTCCAACGACTTCGTGTTAGATCTTAAAACCGGATATTTAACCCTATAAATCTCCACGTCCGTGTGGTGCGTTCGCCGCCGCGTCTCTAAGCTTCTGTATAAATCATCAAACTAGCTGAAAAGGCCGTGATGGTTTCAGCAGACCGTCCTCCACACTGTCCTTTCAATTCACACTGTTTGTACCAGTCTCGCCTTTCAAGAGCCCGTTTTTAACATCAGATTTTCCAAAGCATTCATAAGATTCTTCTTCGCTAAATCATCGCTACGCAGGAAATACTTGAGACCTGCCTAAGTTAAGGTTGGATTCAGGCGCACGGAGAGAAGATCTGGAAGTTTAAATCGTACACTTCGTTTTGATTTGGTGAGCCACAGGGAGCACAAACCAAACAAACACTTCATGATCCAGGAGGTGAGAAGTTCAGATACTTACATGGGTTCTTCAGACACGGCCGTCTCTTCTTCCAGCTCGATGGCTTGCTTGAACCACGGTGGCTTTGCTTCTACGGGAAGCTTCTCTAGAACATACCCATTATACAGAAAGTGAACTCACATTCAGCAAAATACACTTTACTTATGAACTACTTTTAAATGATTCCTGTTGATGCATTTAATTTATTATTGTTTATACGAGAATGAACAATGGCAGTACCCATTCACTTCTATTGTATGGAAGTCAATGGGTACCGCCGTTGTTTCTTTACCAACATTCTACATCATCTTTCGTGTTGTGCAGAAGGACGAAAGTCATGCAGGTTTGAAATAAAACGTGAGCGAGTAAATGATGAAAGAATTTTTATTTTCTTACCGATGGGTTTGTAGCAGGGCACTGTGACCAGGCATTCTTCTTTAATGTGCGGTTTAGTTGTGGGATTGCAGCCTCCGGCATGAAGACCTCTGTGATCGATACACAAGACCACTCTGTAGCGCAGACCCTGTCCGCATGTTACTGTGCACTAAACAGAAAAACAATGCATTAATACATGTACTCAAAAAAACGCTGGGTTGTTTCAACTCATGGTTGGGTAAAATATGAACAAACTAAATTAACCTAGAAAACATCCATTTTTAGTGTGTGGGTACACTCTTAAAAAATAAAGGTGCTCCAAAAGGTTCTTCGATGCCACAGAAGAACATTTTTTGTCTAAATGGTTCCATAAAGAACCTTTAACATCCGAAGGACCTTTCTGTATCACCAAAGATTCTTTGTGGCGAAAAAAGGTTCTTTAGATTATGAAAAGGTCAAATTTCGAAGTTCAAAATTTTTGCGTGTCACGTGATTCATGGAGCCTTCAGATAGTTCCAGGAAGTTGTTTTCTCTTTAAATGCTTCATTTCCTTCATTTTTTATTCATTAAATGACTTACGTCTTTAAATGTGTTAAAAGTTCAAAGTTCGTCACAACTGGTCTGTTTTGCAGCAGCTCCGTGCGTTACTAGTAACTTCCGGGAAATATTGAGAGGTCGCCATTGCTTCGAAAAAACTGTTCCAATGGAGTCAACAGAGTTGACGCAACTCTCTCTCTCAATGGCTCTGGAAAAGGTAAGAAAGAGATGGTTTGACTGCATGGTTCTTTGTGGAACCAAAAATGGTTCTTCTATGGCATCGTTGTGAAGAACATTTTAAGCACCTTTATTTTTAAGAGTGTAGTTGATGACTAACATGTTGAAGGACTTCAAGATTCAGGTTCAGAAATGCACACGTGTGTATTAATAAAAGTGTATATTTTAGTTTCTGTGATTGGTCACTGTTTTCTCATCATTTGGCTTTTTCAGACTTCATTCGTAATTTGTAGAAATATTCCATGTCGCTCAATTAATACGAGCTAATTCAAAGCACATGTAGAATCATTTTACAGGAATTAGAAAGAATTTTACGTGTCACATTGCCGTCACATCTGGACGTGTTAGGTCAACAACCCACATTCATTTTTAAAAAACTCAAATCATAGTTGGCAAACTGAGAAAGTTCATTTATTTATAACTGATGTGTGGTCTCATATCTAACATAACAAATCACTGCTCACCGAAGCGCTTTTCAAAATGAAGATTAACAAAGCACTTACAGACAATGTTTTAAACGCATTAACTCCCACATCAAAAAGAAAATGTGCCAAAAATCCTCAGCTGCCCTAGAGGAGGTTTTTTGTGTCCTTTGCCAACACAAGCATTTCACAAAACTTACCCCCCCAAAATTTCACATTTTTTGAAAGAAAAATGATTTCCTTGGAAAAACAAAACAACATTTGATTTATCCTCTGACCTTTAGAGTCTTGATTAGAGTGTTCATACGTAATAAGTAAACATATATTTTAGTTTTACAGTATATGTTTGGTCATTGCATGATTTTGTATGTGCTACTCAAAGCAAGGAAATGTTTCTGCGGTCCACTTCTCATTTAAAAGTTTGTTCAAGCATGTCTTCAAGTCCATGCACGCAGAAATGAGGGGGTCTGCCGCGCTACTGTTAGCAACACAGAAGCGTGAGGTGTAGAAATGTGTTTTTTAAGCTTTGGCCTCAACACCGCTATGCCGGGAGCGCCAGTTATGGTAAAGTGCTCTGTTTGAAAAGAGCTCACGCCAGACCTCCAGAAAATAAATGGCTATATTTTTCACCTCTTTTTAGCAATTATCAAGTCATTAGAAAGAGAAAGCTGTGTGGGATCAGAAACGGCAGAGACGAACGAGCCAATCACTTTTGCATGATTACGGGGTCAAAGGGGAACCGCGAGGGCGTGGAGGACAAATCCGAAAACAATATCTAGACTAAAGTTTCTCCATCGCCGTCAGGTCTAAAGCAGTTATGGGAATTCAACAGGCGACTGTAACATGCCCAAGGGTAAGCATTTATGTTTAATGCACAGATTGGTTTATAATAAGGGTGCCGACTTTATTTTCACTGAAGACAAGAAGCTGCGGCCCATGTGAAATGCGTCCTTAGAGATGAATACTTCTTACATTAGGACACAAAGACGGGACGGGACTCGATGACTAGAGTGCTTTATTATGTATATAATGCATGTGTGTTTGACAGGGTTCACAAACGGTTCATCTGTAATTGTGCTAATTGCCTTAAACGAGAGTTCACATAAAGTTCAAGCGGGAGAGACACCATGTGGGACGTCATTTAGTTTCTCCTAAAGACGACGTCCAACAATAACATTCTGAGGATCACCGTTAGACTCACGTCCAATCATTTAAACAAAACCACAAAAACAGACAAATTAATCATAATTTTCTTGGACATGAAAGTGAAATGATGCAGAATAGGTGTAAGTGTCTCAACGACGAGACGTAACAAAAGAAAAAAATGATCGAATAAAGCTCACTATTTTTTATATTTGAAAACATGCAAAAATCAAGATACATTTACTTGTGATGGGAAACAGAGATATACTGTAAGTCATGTTTTCTGAAAAATCTTTCAAAATGCTTAAAATAAGAAAAATATTTCCAATGGGGAAAGCAAATTAATCTTGTTTTATTAATCTTAAGTTTATTTTTCTTACCCCATTATTTTTACTACTCTATTTTGCTTCTCAAGTAAATGTATCTTGATTTAAGAATGTTAAGACATTTGTACAAGAAAACAATAACTTTTTTTTTTAATAAAACAAGACCTAGAGACAGATTTACTTACAGCTTGCGGCTGTGCAAACGCCTTTTTTGGCATAAAAAACAATTCTGACGGTATTTACTAAAGACGTGGACACAGCTGTTTTTGCGTCTGACCTTATGCATATCTTCTGTCATTTTCGGTCTTCGGTCAGTTTGCTTCTCAAGCTATCTTGATTTAAGAATATTTAGATATCTGTACTGATGAACAATACAAGAAATAAAGAATAAATAAATTGATGAAATACCGGAGACCACTCCTGTGCGAGCCATGTTGGACAGTCGAAGGTGTTGCATGGCTGTAGAATTGGTGTCTTTGATGCATACAGACACTTCCACTCATCTGTGGGGTTGATGTTGCCCTGCATGTCCTCCTCTACACAGGAAACCGAGCGGCTTTGCATTCCACCCCCGCAGGAAGTGGAACAGGCCGTCCACGGGCTGCTCTCCCACCTACAACATACACATACACCGTAAACATCACAGACTTTATACTGATTCATGCAGCTTACGGTCCGTGTTGTGTGGTCATACAATCTGAGAATTATTCTCACAGGTAATATTCACAAAGTGAGATGACAACAAAATGCATTTTTACGGCACCGCATTACCAAAACAACACGCAGGAGAACAAAACAGCCGTATACCCATCACTACTTTATTGTTCTGTCCGTGATGCTTTTACAGGAGACAAATGAATCCGCAGTTTCGCTCCAAGGCTTTATTCACTCTCAGTCTGGCTTTAGTCCCATGAGTTCTTTCAATGCAATACAATCTTGACGTGTTTTGAGTAAGAATGCTTGATAAGTTACTCGTCAAACTCACTCTCAGGTGGACAGATTGGCCGCAAGGGACGAGGGGAAGTTACAGTTTATGGGATGAAGGTTGAAATACATACCGTGGTAATGGGTGATAAAGGTCATACGGCATGATCTGCTTGTAGCCATCACTGAAATAATAGAAAAGTTATGTAGAGATCAAAGGAATGTCATTTTGGATGCAATATGAGATACAAGGTTATTTTAGTTTACTAAAATAAAAATGTTGAAAACGTTTCTTTTCGCTGAAATCAAATAAAATATTGACCTAAAATGATTGGAAAAGCTTGCACTAAATGAAAAAATTAAATGTTGCCTCAAAATAAACTGAAATAAGCTTAAAGCACTAAAATTATATATAATAATAAATAATAATAATAATAATAAACAAAAACTAAAACTAAAATAAAACTAAAATTAATTAATCTTATATAGCAACATAAAAATAATTATAAAATGACAAAAGCATTCACCAAAATTGCTAAAACTTTAACTAAAATTAACAAAAAATCTAAAAATAAAAGCTCAAATCTAAACTATAGTAACAACTACATGTATGATGAGATTCAGGTTCATTTTTCACTTGAATTGTTTTTTCATCTGACATTCAGTGAATTCTTCATTTTAGAGGATTTGATGACATAAACAAGCTGAAGGAAACTAATTTGCACATTTAGCATAGTAATTTAAGTTAATTTTTCTATTTTTATTTAAAAAGGGGGCTTGTATTATATTTACATTTTTATTCAAGTGACTTACACTGTATTCAAGTCATACATTTTTATCAGTATGTGTGTATCAGTATGGAACTGAACCATAGGCTGTATAAAATATGGATGTAGTGTCCGTGACGTCACCCGTAGGTTTCTGAGAAGCTGTTTTGAAGCTTAAAGTGGGCGGAGCCGGCCGTCGCCATCTTAGCTGCGAAAATCGAAAATGGGTAAAGAGGCAGGACATGGGTGGAGCTGAGGCGCCTGGTGTGCTGAAACCACTTGTCACTCAAGTGGCCACTCAACTAATTTGCAGAATTTTAAGGCTTAATAGAAGTTAAACAGGTCAGTTATAAAAAATCACCCTCCTCACAGTTAGCTATATAGACCAAAATCAATTCATGTAACAGGCTGTAAACATGTTTTTTCTGCTGTAAAGTTGGGCATTTTAACAGCATGCTCTCTTTTGGAGCCAGTCTCTAGCGACCATTCGATGAATTGCAGTTTAAGGCTGTGTTCACACTTGACTTTTTTTTTAAGCTGCTAACGTCTGTTTTACATTATAATCCTATAGGGTAAACCTTTTTTTCATAAAAAGTCCTGAGCGCTTTTTTAAACGCCAGCGTCTTTTTCTGCAGCCCAGAGCGTCTTTTGAGGTTGAAAACAGTTCAACTTTTCTGAAAAAAAAACGCCCTACGTCAAGCACCTTTTTCACAGCTAACCAATGACAGAGACCTGTCGTTTCCATAACAACATGCGAGGAAATGCTATTGGTCGAGAAGGCTCAAACTCAAAAAAATAAAATGGAGGCCGAAACGCCGGTTGGAGCAGAGTTTTGTATAAATGTAAGTTTAATTTTCACAGCGAGAAATTAGTATTGTAGCTTTTAAATATGTGATTGGTTATTGCAAAGACGCTCTCTGTATATAATTCAAATAGAATTCTGTTACGCTGCCTATGAAGCCTGTCTCGCTAAGCTGCCTTCATGCACAAATGCTATCTTTGAACATTGCCGGGTGCTATTTGTGGTTAACTAAAAACTTTTTTTTGTCTAAAAAGAAGTCACGTGTGAACACGGCCTAACACCATGTCTACACCCGAAACGACCGGCGCGATGCGACACGACAAAAGACATTAGAAACGCATTAGAACCCATTACAATTTAAAATTTTGTCCGCACTGGATTCGGTGTAAGTCACTTCTGTGTTGGCTTCACGAGAGAGATCAGAAGGTTGCCACTTGAACTGAACCCATAATCTTTGTACTCCACTAATTGAGTAACATGAACTATTTGTACGCCTACCCTTACAAAAAAAGAAGTTTTTTTAAGTGTGCTATTACTTCTATACTTCTAACAGTATACCTATACTTATAAGTAGTATAGTTTTAGTACAAACAAAAAACAAACAAGTACTAGATGTGTACTTTAAAACTGAAAAGTACACTTTCATAAACTAAAAAGTAAGCCAGTTTAGTCCTACATAATATGAAAACAGTTGCAAGTACATGGTACATTAATATACAGTAAGTATATTTACTAAATAAAATATACTTAAAAATATACCTGAATTTAATTATACTTAATAAAATGAACTTGAAGTATATTATTTTCTATAAGGTCAGTTTCCATTCAGAAACCAACATCTTTTTTTTTCAATTTCATTTTCATTTTCCATCTCCAGGCAGGTTGTTATAGTGAATATAATCTTGGCTAAAGTTGTTGCAGTGTTTTTTATTCAGTAGTTCATTACACTCACATGGCAGGACATGGGTCCATATTGCACTCCTGTAGTTTGGGTTTTGGTTTGATGTTTTCAGGGTAAAAGTGGCAGTACTGATCCACTACCACACGGTTACTGCGAAGATCATAACATTCTGCTGACGTCAGCTGATATCCTGTGACAAAAAAAAGAGTTAGCGATGTTGACGCTGGCAGTGAAAATGATTTAATGGGACTCTCATTCTTCACTCTTCATGTTGCGTCAAACCCATATGACTTTCTTTCAACCGTAAAACAAAAACACTAACTGACTCTGTCCTCTTTTACTTTCATTATATGGTAAAACAATATTTAAATTTTAACAGCTGTGGAACAATATGAAGTTGAATAAATGACAGGCGAACTAACCCTTTAACCAAACCTGATGTAAAATATGCACAACATAAACACACTAAAATTTACCTCTCTAAAGATAACATGGTCACAGCTCGTGACATACAGTTGTATTGAATGTTACGAGTTATTGTGAGGTCATTGTCTCACCGCCTCCGCAGGTGACCGAACATGGAAAGAAGTCTGTCTCTCTCCAGCGATGCATAATGGGCTGATAAAAGATGAACTGGACCACGCTGTCCGCTCCGTTTGTGTATTTAATCTAAAGCAGCAGAAACAGAGAGCAGGCTTCATTACTAAAAATGTTAAAACATTATGAAACTGTTTTGAGCATCTACCAAATGCATAAACAAAATAAAAGTGTCTACCAAATGCATCAAGAAAATAGATAAATGCTATAGGCAATAATATAAATAAATGTGTCAATGTCATAGGCTCATCATACAATTATGAAATATATCAAAAGATGGTACAACGTGTCAGAGCTGTTAGCTCATGGCGTCCCATTATATCTTCCTTAAATATACAAGCTTTTTGGTAGACAAAATTAGTATTAAATCTGCCAAGATATTTAAATGACGTGCAAGGAGTGGGATGTAGAAAATGTGTTAATGGAAGCCATTTAAATGTAATGTACTGTAACAAAGATATTAATATTAACAAGATGAGCCACTGCCGTTACAATTAATAGGGAGGAATGCAACGCTTAATATGGCCGCTCTAGCGAAGGAAGTCCCGCCTTCCAGTGAAACGAGCCAATCGACGATTCTTTGGGGCGGGGCTCTCGTGAGGCGCGCGCCAGCCTGTGCGTAGGCGCAGTAGATGATTTTTAGTGCAATTTAAGCTTAGCAAACCAAAGTTATGGTACAGTTCATGTCAGGTTTAATTATTGATAGGAAATATGCTGTTTAATTGTGATTTTTGCCAGCGATTTGAAAAGTATCTGCCTTTCCCCAGTCAAGCAGATAGGACTGTTGATTTGCCATGACGTAAATAGCTGCCCAGAGGCGTTGCAAACATGGCCGCCGAGTGGCACGACTTCCGTAAACTGACTTTGGCTGTAACTAGGAGATAATCAATAATCATTTCAACACTTCATTTAACAAACGATAAGGAAATTGTGTATTATTATAATCTTTGTGTAGCTCAGCTGGTAGAGCATCCGGAGTAAACAGGTTGCAGGTTCCTACGAAACACACATTCTAATAAGAAATGGTATACCTTTCATGCACTGTAAATTTGCATTATGAATTCTGCTCTAATGTTGAACTATTTGCTTTTAAACAGGTTTTTTTTGGCTATCTAGTCAGTTACAGGTTGCATTAAGGGGGGCTTTCTCATTCTCAACATTTGAGAAGACAAAAAACAATAAGCCAGGATAAGTCATCAATATTTCTGGAAGAGGAATTGAACTTTTGCCTTTATATCGCCATCTCTGTTTGAAACACAAAATTACAGGTGACTTTGCGTGTGTATCTTGAAGTAAAATGTCATTATTGTAAATTAATATTCAAAATTATAAATCATAATTATAATCTTATCGTTAAAAATCAGGGTGAGGTTTTATTCTATTTTAACAGAAAACAATGCAGTTGTTAATGTGTCATTGTTTAGGAGTAAACCAGCACACAGATGGACTTTAAGTTTCTGGAAACAACCATTCCAACCCTCACATTATTACTCTGATATGAATACATTCAGCACAGATGTAGAATATCTGCACATGAAATGAAGTCATGTAAATGATCCCTGCCCGTGCCTGGCGTGAAAATGTTTACATCTGAAAGCTGTATACGCACACGTCTCTCCAATGTGTTAGAAATTTCCACGAAAAGCCTTTAAAACCGAGCTCGAGCTGATTTAAGATCTGCTATCACGAAACCAAACAATCTGGAGATCTGTTGTTATTCCTCACAGGGGTCAGCTATCCCAGCGGTCTGTGAGCGGGATTATGGACACACACATGCTTGGACAGAGTAATGCCTCATGAAGAAAGAGACGTGGCAACAACAGCTCGCAATTTAACGCACTTGAAGAAACCGTATTCTTTCCTCTCCGTACACTAATCATGGCAGTTACGATGACCTCCTGCTTGCTAATGAAATACAGACCTACACAAAAAAACCTTGCTGTCCTCAAAAGACCACGGTGAACTGGATTTGACCTCTTCTGTCTTCAGGATCATAAAGCACAAATGATTTCCCTTCTGCTCATTGTCAAAAAGTAAAACGTCACAGGTTTTAATCTCCACCCAGAGAGAGAAAGTGCACGGAAGGCGTTCCTACACAAATAAACCTGTGAAGCCGGTCACATTCCTTGGCTGTGACAAAAGTGTTTCATAGGATGCTGCGATATCGCTCCCCGTGCATCCCAGCGAGCCAAACCCGGAGCGAGCGAAACACCCACCACCTCCAGGCTTTCATCTGTTAATAAAGCCATCTATTGAAAACATACCTCGAGCCCGAAAACATACGTTTCCTCTCCGACTCCCTGTTAATCCCAGATGGGTTGCGCGACAAAGCTTCGGAGGTCATTTTTTGGATGCTAATCCTTCATCGCGCTCAATGAATGAAACTCAACCCATCTGAGGGATTTTCAAAGCACTTCCAATACGAGGTTAAATTACATAGCACGCTTCAACACAGATGTTCTATGCCTGTCACAAAAGAACGTTGCTTGGTTGTACACAAAGAAATATATTTGGAAGAATGTTAGCAACTGAGATTTCTGGGTCACCATTGACTACCATAGTAGAAAGAATGATACGTTTTTTTTGTTCTGTTGAACACAAAAGAAAATATCTTGAAGAATTTAGGAAAACAAACAGTTCTGAGGCACCTTTGACATTTTAATGGCAGCAGTGTTGGGTGTAACTAGTTACTAAGCAATTAGTTACTGTAATTAAATTACTTTTCACTTGAAAAAGTAAAGTAAGGGATTACTCTTATTTTTTCTGTAATTTAATTACAGTTACTTCTGATGTAATTAAACTAAATACTGTGTGTAATATACAGTATGTGTTCCGTGCTTTAATGTATCATTCTCACATTTGTAATACATTGGTCAGTTAATAAGAGTACTTTATGTTGTTTATAGTGCTGTCAATCGATTAAAAAAATTAATCGGATTAATCACACATTTTCTGTGATTAATCACGATTAATCGCACATAACAATAATATTTTAAAATATACTTTTACATTTTAATAATTTCACATTTAATCTTCAAATTGATGTAGAAACAACATATTTCTTTAACAGCGTCATTTTATGAATGAAAGAAAACATTTTGATATTAGTACTGCAATTGATGTCTGTCACGGTCCCACCGTCTTGTTTATGAAATTCTAGTCGTGTGGTGGGATCGGGGCAGAGTCCTTGTGTTTTATGTGGGAAGGCCATGAGATGTTTATGTTTTTACCTCTCATGTGTTTTTCCAGTGTCTCGTCTCTGTTCCCGCCATCTCGTTTCCTCGTTATCTTTCCCTGAGTGTTTAATGTCCCACACCTGCCCCATGTAATTATCCCTCGTTTGTCTTCCCTATATATACCCTCTTGTTTCTTTGTCCTGTGCTCTTGTATTACGTTTATGTATGTGGCGTGCGTTGTGTATACGCTCATGTTCCTATGTTCCTGTTGTATGCCTTGTTCGTGAACTGTGTGTTTTGTGTTTTTGCTTTAGTTGTCCTGCCTTGTTTTATTTTAAGACGTTGTGTCGAGTTTCTGAGTTAGGTTTTTGCTTCTCTTTGATTTTACATTTTGCCCCCACGTGGGAAGTCTTTTGTTTTGTGTGTATATATATATATCAGTTTCGTTTTCCCCATTGTGGGTGTTTTTGTTTGTGTTTTTGTAAAATAAATATATCTGTTAACCCCTTCACTGCCTTGCCTGCGCTTGGGTTCTTCTTCCCACCAGTCGTGACAGAATACAAGAGCCATCATTGAACCCAGCAGGCAAGATGGAGGCTAGGCGATCCAGGCAGGCCCATCTCCTCTGCGGTCTGCGACAGGGCTACTCCGATGTCCTGGAGTTCGCAGATCGATTCTTCGAGACCGCAGGGGAGATGGTCCATGACGAGACTGAGCAGATGGCCCTGTTCAACGGCGGACTGAATGAGCCGCTGTCTCGGGAGGAGATGAGGATGCTGAGACCGCTGGGCTTCACGGACATGATTCGTATGCCATGAATCGGCCGGAGCCCAGGGTCTCAGCCCAACCCAATCCATCTCCCCTACCCGTGATCCCGGAGGGTCCGTCATGGAGATGGGGTCATCGGCATGGCCGCACCGTCCGCCTCTTCCCCGGCAGCTCTTCCTCGCCCATCAGCATCCGTGGCCGGCGCAGACGAAGGGAGTCGTGGGACTCCCCATCCGACTCTTCCGGTACGGAGCTAACCGGGTTCCCCATCGCTTCTCAGCAACCGGCCACACGTTCTGTGGGCCGGTCGAAGAAGAAGAGCCGAGGAGGGGGGCACCACCCAGGCCGGTGGTCCAGCCAGCGTCCAGTCCGGTGCAGCCGGCGTCCAGTCCGGTGCAGCCGGCGTCCGTCCAGTCTTGTGTCTAGTCTTGTGTCCGAGTCCTGTGTCCAGTCTTGTGTCCAGTCTTTTGTCTCAGTCTTTTCAGTCCATGTGTCTCTGTGTCCAGTCCAGTCGCTGGTCGTCCGTGTCCAGTCATGTGTCCAGTCCGGTGATCCAGCCGGCGTCCAGTCCGGTGATCCAGCCGGCGTCCAGCCGGCCTTCCAGCCGGCGTCAAGCCTGTCCAGCCGGCCTTCCAGCCGGCGTCAAGCCATGTCCAGCCGGCCTTCCAGCCGGCGTCAAGCCCTGTCCAGCCGGCCTTCCAGCCGGCGTCAAGCCTGTCCAGCCGGCCTTCCAGCCGGCGTCAAGCCCTGTCCAGCCGGCCTTCCAGCCGGTCCCTGGGAGACTCCCAGGGCCAAAGACTGTCCCCCCAGGACTTCCTAATCCCCAGGACTCGCGCCCTCGAGCGCAGCCGGGGACTGGGACTTCTTCCCACCCCCATGGACTGCCCCCTATGGGCCCTGTGTTTGGCCCCCCCCTCCCATGTTTGTTGTTTTTGTTGTCCCACCCCAGTCCTGTGGTCTTGTTGTCATGTTTGCCCCTTGTCTTGTTCACCATGTTTGTCTGGTTTTTGTCTTTGGTCCAGTCTGTCAGGTCTTGTTAGTCACCCCTTGGTGAACACCTGGAGGTGTTCATTAAGGGGGGGGGGGCTCTGTCACGGTCCCACCGTCTTGTTTATGAAATTCTAGTCGTGTGGTGGGATCGGGGCAGAGTCCTTGAGTTTTATGTGGGAAGGCCATGAGATGTTTATGTTTTTACCTCTCATGTGTTTTTCCAGTGTCTCGTCTCTGTTCCCGCCATCTCGTTTCCTCGTTATCTTTCCCTGAGTGTTTAATGTCCCACACCTGCCCCATGTAATTATCCCTCGTTTGTCTTCCCTATATATACCCTCTTGTTTCTTTGTCCTGTGCTCTTGTATTACGTTTATGTATGTGGCGTGCGTTGTGTATACGCTCATGATCCTATGTTCCTGTTGTATGCCTTGTTCGTGAACTGTGAGTTTTGTGTTTTTGCATTAGTTGTCCTGCCTTGTTTTATTTTAAGACGTTGTGTCGAGTTTCTGAGTTAGGTTTTTGCTTCTCTTTGATTTTACATTTTGCCCCCACGTGGGAAGTCTTTTGTTTTGTGTGTATATATATATATGAACGACTGGACCTCGGCGTTGCGTTTTGCCGCGTCCACAGTTTAGAAGCTGTCTATTCCATTGAAGCGTCAAAGCAACTGTTTCAATAAATCGCGCTTAAGTGGTTTAAAAGCCTGTACACGAATAAGAGCGTGATTACATAATGTAACGCTAGACAAAAAATGTCAAAACAAACGGATGCTGCGTTAATTGCGTTAAATATTTTTCACGCGTTAATTTGAAAAAATTAATCGCATGCGTTAACGCGTTAACGTTGACAGCCCTAGTTGTTTATATTATTTATTTGAAGAATTGAAGAATGAAAACGTAGAAAACAAATGTATAGTATAATGCAATGTAAGTCGCACAAAAGCGTCTGCCAAATGCATAAATGTAAATGTAAATGAATAAAAAGAGCCGTTTCATGTCTATCCTTGAATCACTTAACTAATCAAGGTTGATGTAGGATATAGAAAGTAATTAGTAATAAGTAACTAAATACTTTTTGGAGAGAATAATTTGTACAGTTATCTAATTACACTATTGAATATGTAATTAATAACTAGTAATTCATTACTTTTACAGAGTAACTTACCCAACACTGAATGGCAGTCATTGGTGCCCCAGAAATCTCAGTTGCTAACCTTCTTTCAAATATCTTTCTTTGTGTTCAACAGAACAAATATTTAATACAAAGAATTTATACAGGTTTGGAACAACTTGAGGTTGGGTAATTCATGACAGAATTGTCATTTTTGGGTGAACTATCCCTTTAACTTTTAAATAAATGTGACTTTTGTAGGTTGCAATTCGTCACACTAATACAAACGGTTAAAAGAGACCGAAATGTAACATCCGCTCACACATTTATTTACAATGGAACGACTGTCTTGCCGTTTTTAATGAGTTTTCCACTTTGTGGAGCCTCTCCGAGAACTGGCTCTCGTCCTGGTGTCAGATTAGAAAATTAGGCACTTATTACGTCTCAGATTTCTGTCTCCTACATTCCTATTTACTGTGTGATTTGGACGTGTTTCGGAGATGTGGGTGGACTTGTTTTCACTGGCATTTTCCAAACGTGGATGGTTTCAGTTTGAACGGCTGTCCACTCTTTTGTGCCTCTATAAATCTAAGATGGCCAGCGCATGAGTGTCGCTCACACAATGGGGTGAAACTGTAAGCCAATCGGTGGTTCAAAGGATGCGAGCCAGGAATATACTGTAAGTATCTATTAGGTGTCGAGGGATGAGAAGTATGTGAAGATGCCAGGGGATTCCAGAGAGCAAGTGCCAAATTATCCATTGGGTTTTCCATGTGAGCAGCATTGAGAGTATATGTCCAAAAGTAGGTGTGATCTGCTTAAAAATATATGAAAAGATTTAAATGTGGTTAAAAGTGCAGATGTCTGTGTTTTGAAAGTACACTCAAAAGAAATGCTGTTTTTTTTCTACCTATGGTTGGATAAAATAAGGACAAACCCAACCGTTGGGTCAAAAATGGACATTTTCTAGGTTAAAGGGATTGTTCACCCCCCCTTTAAAAAATTAGGCATCATTTATTCACCTTCATGTCATTAAAAACCAATATATGACTCTTTCTTCCGAGGAACACAAAAGAAGATATTTTTGAGAAATGTCTCAGTTGTTTTGTGTCCATACAATGGAAGTCAATGGGGACCGATGTTGTTTGGCTACCAACTTTCTTCAAAATATCCCCTTTTCTGTTCTGCAGAAGAAAGAAAGTCATACAGGTTTGGAATGAAATGAGGATGTGTTAAAACCAATGGTTGGTTTTGTCCATTTGTCCACTTGCACTCTTTCAAAAGGCTGTTCTACAGTACATTGGAAAAAAAGCATTGCTTCCATTTTCACCAGCTAATCTGGAAAACTAGTTTGTCAAAATCTACGAAATACTTCAAATACAAAGGTGAAAGAGATTTCCCACAGCTTCATTAGCTAGCAATGAACTCGACCAAGCGGGAAGGTAAAATTGTAGTTTTTCCCACAGAGCGGCAGATGCGTCAGACTCAGAACGCACTGCCGCCAGTGTTTCATCCTCCTTTAAAAGACCACAAAAAGAGAAACAAGCAGCATTCCAAGTCAAAGAGGTCTGAGTCTGCTTTAACATGGTCGAAAATAAACAATCAACAGAAGATCTGGGGAATGTGCATGATCAGAGCGGATTTCAATTCAGAGGAAAGTCAACCTGATCCAGATTGACTGGCAAATGGTATTGGGCGAAATTACTCCCGTATGCTTCGAACAATTGCTTCTCTGAAACACTAGGAATGAGACCAATGTTTCCACCGCTCTGACTATGACTTGTTAGCAGGTTCAATCTGGGAAGATTTTAAAGAGCTCAATAAGGGTGAAACTAGCTGAACTGGATTTATTCAGCATGATCAAAAAATCGAAAGTATCCATTTTTTCTACATATACATGTTCCATGCGGGTATGCTTATTAGGCCACGTCTTACTTTGACAATGAAGTCGGCTCCGAGCGGTCCGGTTATCCTCAAGACCTCCTTATCCGGAAGCTTTTGAAAGTCCACCGTGGTATTCTCCAACACGTACTGCTTGGTTTCATCCAGAGCGAGTTCATCCTTCACTCCTTGCAAAGTCTTACTCTCCAGATCTACGAGAAAGAGGTCAATTTATCAGATTAAACTTTGGTCAGGGTAGATGCCGTGTTTCATTTTACTGTAATATATGAGATAGTAGATAATAGAGATTTTCCAAAGAGCTGCACTGTCCAGAAGACCCCATGAAACCCATCGACGATTGCAGTTTGCTTTATTCCATTGTGAACTCCAAGCCGCATTTAAAAAAAATTTAAGCTTCAACATATTTTCTAAGTTTCATCAGCGGAATGATCGACATCGAGGTAAACAACATCACAACCCATTGAGCAGTCTGTACGTACATCCATCACAGCCGCATTTTCATGCGATTTAAATTAAATAATCATGATTAAAGTCCATAACTTCGTTATGAGCTTTTCTCCGTCACAAAGTGGAAACAAATACAGAAAATTCGGAGAAAATGTGTGCGATATTACCGTATGTCAGATCTTCATAGCTGCTCAAATCAGAGATAAATCAGAGCTATGGTTTTGCTTTTTCAAAACAAGTGCTCGAAAACAAAAAAACTAAACTCCATAACGTGCTGTCTGGAAATACATTTTGTGCCGTTGTCATTGTGGGTTTGCTTAAGTTATGTGAATTTAAAAGACAGATCTCATCTCATCATAGACTTTTCTTCCATATGACCACAGATCTGTTTGGCTTATAAGGCCTTGAACAAATCCAGTTTAAATGTTTTCAAAAACAAAAGAAGTACAAAATATGTCCATTGTTTCAAACAATAAACTCATTAGCATTTCCTTGCTCTAAGCAAGCAAACTTCTAAATCATTTTATGCAAATTCGACGATGAAAAGGCTTCGTAACCACAACAGACAAAATGTTAGATGACTGTTACAGTATACAAATACAAAAAGCATGAGACATTTGGCACATTATGGACTTTAAAATTGCCAAAGTCTTGACATTACCGGTGGCATCTCGGTAACCGTCTTGCTCTGTGTGGGATGCATTACTATAGAATCTACATTCCCCCATAAATTCAATATCCATCTCCGGGGTATAATGTTTGGACCATGGTGCAACAACTGAACAAACTGACCATTACTGGTAATTGCTATAAGTGGCTTCTACGGGAAAGATCCATTGGAGAATCGGCCTGGGATATCTCAAGTAACCGACGGTTGATTCTAGCCGTCGCTAATTGTATCCCGTACATGCCAAACTGTAACCGTCTAACATGTGTAAAGTAATGCGATATTGCTCGTGGCGATAATTTCCCAGTATGCAGATTACTTTCAACCACAGCAGCTTCTCAATCATACTGACACAGTAAAATGAGATTTAAGAGCAGAAAGTGATAATGACAGGTTGCGGATCTGTTGCAATCGCCTTCTGTTACTGATATAGCTATTATTAAAAAAAGAGCAATCAAAATCCTTTCTTCTCAGTTCTGAATGGAAGCCCCTGGACCTACCAAGACTTACACAAGTGATCCGGGCCTTTGAGAACCAGGCGTACGTGTCGACTTCCATACGGTATGCTGATCACCGTGTCTTCAGCTGTGGAAAGACAAGAGAGTCGAGAGGTTGGGAGAGGTTGGGAGCGGAACGACTTAAAATGATATTCGGTTTGATTATTTTTCTATTCGAAGTCTAAATTCGAAACCAACAAAAATCTTTGTGTCCATTTTAATTTCTCTTAAAGGAGAAATGTGGAGATGTTAGCGCCATCTAGCGGTGAGGTTGCAACCAACCGCTCACTCCACCCCTCCCTTTCGAAGCACTACGGTGGCTGACACAGGACTAAGATGTTGTCGCATTTTCACTTCTTTGGCGAAGGAGATAACGTATTTACGAAACGCGCTCTGTAGAACAATTTGTCCGTTTAGGGCTGCTGTAGAAACAACATGGTGAATTCCATGTAAGGGGACCCGCAGTGTGTGTAGATAGAAATAGCTCAATCTTAGGTAATTAAAAACATAACGCTTCATTATGTAAGGTCTTTATACACCTCTTAAGACATATGTATATTATATTGCATTTCTGTCAATAGATCCTCCAAAAAACGACACGCTGGACCTTTAAGGAGCTGCAGAAGAAACAGTGACAGTACAGTACAGTGAGAAATCTAGGTCTCGTGAGCTTTTACGAAGCGCAAGTCTTTGGTCCCGTCTTAACTCAACAGCCCATACACATCTATTCACGGACAATTAAACATTACTAACGGTCGTGTCAAACGTAGTGCACTCACATTAGTTTCAAGAGAAGCAGCGAAACGCAGCGCTCAATGACCAGAAGTAACATAATGGCATGTGGAGTTATCAATTACAGCTGGCTCTCTCTACAGGGAAGGACTGAAACTCATTTCCTTTTCGTGAGGCCTGTACACTTAACAAAGTCTCTGTCTGAAGCATTAAACAGGTGTGTAGAGGCTAGATCAATCACACACGACTGTTAAAACAACTGAATCAAGCACATCTGCGTGGGAAGATTTGTTTGGACCTTAGGAGCGTGCAACCAATGTTTAGGAAGCTTGGCAAGGTCATCAAAATGTGTCCTGTTCATTACATATGAACAATATGAAATAGTAGTTTAATCAACACTATTACATATTGAGAAATGAAAGATCAAACAAAAATAACAATCATACTCTTGCCTGTGGCATGCTGGGATTTGTAGTGCCCCCTCACTAGTCGGCATGTGGAGCCATCTCCATTGCACACACCACAGTTGTCTTCTTTAGCCGTGCTTCCTAACTCATGATCACAGCCGACAATCTGAAAATGAGAGAAACAAAAGAAGCGAAAAAAGAATGTTATAAGTTTTGATGCTTTTCGTGTTTTCCTGAAATCAAACTTACAGTTGTTGTCTAAAAGTAACGCAGCCGTTTAGTTTTACAGTATTGCGAGAAAAGTTCAAGAGAAATAAAAAGCTTCCTTATTCATTCCACCAATGGCTCAAGGACAATACTGATAACTATAAAAATAAAATCGTAAAAATATTTTTTAATCATTTTCATTTTTTAAATTAAGAGAATAGCGGCATCCAGACCCCAACTATAACAATAAAGTACGATACAAATGTAAACATGCTGGTATTCACAAGTGTAAAGCATAAACTGTAAATCAGTGATACATGTTTTAATGGTTTTAAATGTTTAAAAAAAAAGTGTATACAAGATTAATACTGCATGAACAATAATGTTAAAATACAATAACATAAAGATTAATAAAAACGAAATTATTTGTTATCACTGTTATTTATTATTTTATGTCATTATTTTTATTATTAGAGTATCAGTGATTTTTTAATTAAAACTAGAATAGGTCAGTAGTGATTTGTTTTAAAAACAACACAGTAAATTGATAAGAGAGAGAAAGTTCGAGAGACCTGACATGCTCCGCTGATGCACATATCAAGGGACTCCGTGTAGCATCGTGTCCCATCCAGCACCTTAGGTGCCAGCTCCACAACCTGTCCTGTGGCTTTAGCCCGGCACTTGAGGGCACAGGGGTTTTCAGGGTCATTGTCCACAGGAAGCCACTCGTGATATCGACCTTGATAGCGGACGTCAGCGTGAGCCGAGCACTGCTGAGAACGAAAATCTTCTGAATCTGGCGGGCAGTCCTGAAAATGAACGAATGTGAGGTTGGCACTTGGAACAGCCACAGTCAGTGCTTATACAAAAGAATGACAGAATATTAAGCTGCCACTCTATCTCATTATAGCCATCTCTGTTAGAAGTTGCCGATCAAATATTTATGGCAAATGACGTCAAACTCAAAAAATCATACCAGACAGCTCAACGTATACCTAAATTAGTTTTTTCACTGTTTTTTACGTACTTGCTCATCAACTGATGTTTGTTTATTTTGAATCAAATATATATGAATTGCAGCTTTAAGGAAGCGTATCATTTCTGTGTTACCAAAAATAATTACAGAAGTATCTGCAAATTCTATAATTTAAATATAAATATTAACCATAATTTTACTATAGTAACCATCGTTTTTATGTTTTATTTGTAGTAAAATCATAGTAACCACAAATTCACAATCATCTCACTCCATAGTCAAACCATAGTTTTACTATGATATTTGTCATAAAACTATGGTAATACAAATGGTACACTAATTAGTTCACCAAAAAACATGGTTATTTTACTTTTACTACAGTAAAATCATGTCATCAGTCAATGTCGAATGTATAACACCAAAAAAAACCTTCACACTTAAAAAATAAATAAATATAATAAAAATAAACAACAAACAAATAAATAAATAAAATGAAAATAAATAAATTTAAATAAAATAATAAAGATTAATAAATAATTAATGGCACCGCCATGCTTTGTTGGACTATTATATGCATCGTGCTATTGTAGAACTATTGTATTTATCAAACACTATGTCATCATGTGTAATATGCATCACCATTCAGTACCATAGTATAAATCAACATCTGATCCCTCACAGTCAATAATATATTAAATCAGAAAGCATGCAGGTGTATTCACTTACCACGTTGCTACACGTGCGGTATTTGATATTCTGTCCCTCACAAGTTCTGAGAGGAAAGAAGAATTCTTCATGAAATTCAATAATTAAATCGCTTTATTTAAAGTCCAGTGTGTAATATTTTGAAGGATCTACTGACAGAAATGCAATATTATATACATAACTATGTGTTCAGATGTGTATAAAGACCTTACATAATGAAGCGCTGTGTTTTTATTACCTCAGAATGAGCTATTTCTATCTACATACACCAAGGGTCCCCTTACATGGAATTCACCATGTTGTTTCTACAGTAGCCCTAAATGGACAAACTGCCCTACAGAACGCGTTTCGTAAATACGTCATCTCATTAGGCAAATAAGCGAAATCGTGACGACATCTTAGTCCTGTGCATCTTCGCGACCTCACCGCTAGATGCCGCTAAAATTTCCACATTGCTATTTTAAGACACATAACATTACACCATCCAAAAAATAAAACACTATATTTCTACTAATCTATTCCCTCAGTGGGAGACACCATTCTTATTTTTAAATGAAGTGTTTTCAGGATTACTTTGAGCTTGAAGTTGATAAGAGATAGATGACAAGGGCTGCCTTCTTATTCCACTGCATCAAAGACTTCGACTTCAGTCACATCCTTAAAATTCCTGTGTCACCGGGTTTTAATGAATCTCAAGCCAAGTCGAATATCTAATCCCACAAGATACTTTTCCTCAGGACAAAATGGAGGAAGCTATGCACAGTAAGGACATTATATCTGACACATCTAGACGGCTCTTCGTGCCAAGACTAACAATACGTTGCAGCGCCTAAAGGAAGAAAGACAGGTAGAGAAGATGGAGACCGGTACAAAAAAACCCAGTGATGGTCCATTGTCGTGTGAGATGTGGCTTTAACTACAGTCGAATGTGACGGAGAATTCATTGGGACACCATGACACAGCTTTGGATTCCAAAGACTAAACGCCGAACACGTAACTTCTGAATGATGACCAACATACACAGACGCTTCGATACTTCCGGGACTCATATTGCAAAACACCAAATAGTAATACTTGCACCGATCCAATTCTCAGAGACGAACTAGAATGTACAATATCAATAAGAATAAAAAAACATCATGGTTAAAATATGCATGCTGGCTAGTTGTATGCCTCGAATAAATCCTCATAATGCCTGTATGCTTGTTATTGAAATAATTCATGTTCCAAATGACAGATCAAATGTAACGGTAACGTTCCCATAACCCACGCTATTACATTAATGCATGTAAAAATGTGCGAGCTCTGTGAAACGTGGCCATGATGAATAAAATGTGTTTATATTGGTGGTTTCGAATGCATGAAATATCTTCCTCTCTGGGTGAGAGAGGGCCAGTTAAACACCAGGAGCTGGCACACTTCAGCACGTTTTAACCAGCAGTAGTTGGATTCAAATGTGATGAACATGGGACATCTGAGTGATTGCTTTGACAGCATGACATTTTTGGGAGAAATAACTATGACAGGCTACGGCATTATAGGGATGTTTTTACTCATAGGGGTTTTTAGTATGACAAATGTAATGGGTTCTATTCATGTACACTTTAAAATTCAGGGTTGTTTTAACGCATTGTTGCATAAAATATGCACAAACCCAACCACTGGGTTAAATTTACTTATAAATGTCCATATTTGAGCCAACTATGGAGGTGGGACAGCATACAGAGAACATCGCAAGATGTAAACAGTTTGTAAATACGTTATCTCCTTCGGCAAAGAAGCGAAAAAGAAACCACTTCTTTGTCCTGCGTCAGCCACCGTAGCGCTTCGCCGTTGGTTGCAATTCACAACCTCACCACTAGATGCCACTAAAATCTCCACATTGCTCATTTAAAGATATTCGTAACCTTTTGATTTGGTTATAAATGTTCTGTTGGTTGTATTTTGTTCAAAAAGCTTGTGTAGCGTTAATAAACTGAAACAGGAAGTTCTTCTGGACCAGCGTCGCATACGTTTTGTTAGTGGTCTATGAAAATACTATTGATAGGTGTCCACCACCACCTAGATTTTGATTCAGAAAAAAAAGTTTGGATTGTAAGAATTTGTACATCGTATCAAATACACTTGCATTGTCCAATAACAGACATTAAGAGATCGGCAAAGATTTTTGAAGGCAAACCAAAAAAATATGCTTCATTTTAAACCTGAATGCCTTTCTTCTGCAGAACACAAAAGAAGATATTTTGAGAAATGTCTCAGTGGTTTTGTGTTCATGCAATGGAAGTCAATGGGGGCTTATGTTGTTTGGTTATCAGTGTTCTTCAAAATATCTTCTTTTGTGTTCTGCAGAAGAAAGAAAGCCACACAGCTTTGAAATGACACGAGGGGGAGTAATTCATGAAATAATTGTGATTTTTAGATGATACAGCATTTCATTATCATTGACTATGTTTACATGATAATACACATACATAATGCAATTATAACAGGATTTTGTCAATATTGCGATTACACTTCACCTCATGTAAACGCAATCATTCGATCTGAATAATGTGATTAAGCTCATAATCGCAGTAAGCATAAGTAACGAAGAAGGCATATAAACACTTTAATCGCATTTATGCTGCTCTGAACAAAGCGCGCATGTGCTTTTGTCATGCATCGTGAGCACAAATTCATGGTAAACATGACAGTCTAAAGTTTTACCGTCAACACAACTTGCTGTCAGCAGTCTCTCCTCCTTATCTTCATACAGAAACAGCGCTAACGCGATGACAGCGTACACAAACGCTGCCGAGGCATTTTCATCGTATTTCTGTATTTATCACAGCGCCGAATAACTATGAAACAAAGGCGTTTAGCATTTGACGCGAATATATTAAAACGAGTAACACACACCTACTGTACCCGATAGCATTGTTTGTGCTGTTTATTATAGCAAATAATCAAAACTTTCATGTAAACGGGAGCAAAGAGGTGTTCTCATGTCAAGTGAACATGTTACTGCTGGTACATGGTACAGCTTTCCTGTAGCTCAGAGAGCATGGCGCTAGCAACGCCAAGGTCATGGGTTCAATCCCAGGCGATTGCACATAGTCATAAACAAATGTATAGTACAATGTAATGTAAGTTGCTTTGGATAAAAGTGTCTGCCAAATGCATAAATGTACTGCGATTACGTCCTTACTCTGATTTTTGGAAATAATCGCATTATTGATGCGCATGTAAACATAATTAATGATTTTCCTTCATTTTTAAGACTTAAATGTATGCGATAGCATGCTGTTAATGCAATCTATTCTTAAACATACATTCATGTCCTAATGCATATTGATTCAAAGAAGCTTTACAGGAAAACCAACAAGTCATGGTTAATATGTCATGATTGAGCATCTTCATTTAAATTAAACTTGAATATATTTTGATTAATAAGTGAGACGGATGCGAGTCCTTAAAAGAACATTACCGTCCTACTAGTCCTATTGGCAATTGTAGCCAGTTTTCCTCACATTGTATGTTAGGAACCCTTTCCTACCCAAACAGTGCCCGCTGCACTCAGAAATCAAACCACAAACCTCAAAGAATGAATCTCAAACAGCTCATAACACGGATAAGCAGGGGTCAGTTTCACAGCGTCCTCCTCGCCCGTTTATTCAACACGCAGCTTTTGCACACAGCTAGGCCAAAATGCAAAAATCTCTCTGCATAATCAACCACAAAACAACAATGTTCTCTCTTTATCAGCCGAACTGTTTCAAACATGTTCAGTTTGTGGAGAACGCCTGCTGACAAGACCCCAACAGCATGAGACGCTTCGCAAAGGTCACGATTTAACGAGAGCCAAAGATATTGTTCAAGATTTCTCATTTTCTTCCGCGAGAGTTTTTGTTGCAACCTCGCCAAACCGTGACACGCACATTTGACCTCTTTCTTTAAAGACCTATTTAGTGCAAGTGTGGCACGTATGAGATCACTAAATAGGAATTCAAGTCAATAAACGTGACAGCATTTCTATGGAAAACATGCTCTCGCGTGCCACGGCAATCCCCTTATAATTGCTTTCCCCGTTTATTTGAACCGCCTCTTTCCACCAATCCGACTTCAAAATCTCAACTGGGCAAAGTGGCCGGAGATTTATTGGACATGTCGATAATCAAGCTTCACCAGCCACGTTGTCTCCTAAAATACGAGACTGGAGCCATTTTTAGGGGGAACACAATAGATCTCTCTGTTGACCCTAAAGGAGTCTTTAACAGGAGTCTTATAAAAATGTATTTAAAGTATTTCTATTACACTGCAAGAGAGACTTGGGAGATTTCCACATCATTTGGCCGGGGGTGAGCTATGTAGAAAGAGCGACATGCAGACTTTTATCATGCAGAGATGGATGGTTAGCAATCAAACACCGATCACAGCTGAAGAAAAAAGCATTACAGCTCACCAGTTTTTATAGTCTGTCCATGGATGTTTTCACGATGCTATAATTTGAGTTTTGCGAGGTTGGAGTATGACGTGGACTGAAATAATGGCAAAGTTTGTACGGTCAAAATCCCTCTTTTCAATGATACATACACCATTACTTTGATAGCTAATCTTCTGCTTAGAGTCTAAAGGTGAACATATTTTTAACAGATCCCTGAAGATCATTCACTTATGGAGTGTTTTTGTGGAGTGTTGACCGTATTCTATGAACGTTCTGATATATTAAACATTGTACGGATCGCACAGTGAATTACAATATAGAAGATGCTAAAGCGGCATACTTGGAGCTGAGGCAGCGTCTGAGTGAATAAGAAGCTCCGCCCCCACAGGTACGAGAACATTCGCTCCATGTTCCCCAGGCATCCCAAAGCGTATCCCTGTCTTCTTCTGAACGTGCTGTCCGAGAATTCTAAGGAGGGAAAGAACAAGAGGAGAAGGGAATCGATGAATCAACAAATAAACACATGACATAATGTACACTGTATACATCACCTTTGTGTAAAGGATAGATTGTATACAAGTGATTTTTGCAATTTTTTGGGCTATTGTGCAATGATCTAGACCAGAGGTTTCCCAAACCTTTTCACTCCAGGATCCACATAGGCAGGTGTAATATATTTCAAGACCCACCAATATATTTTACATGAAAATATGGAGAAACAATACTGTATCCATTCATTCTTTTTTAATAGATCATATAAATATTTGTACAATGACAAAATAAACTAAGTTTTACCAAAACTACAATATTATTTAATATGACTATTTTTTACATTTAATATTATTTACATTTATTATTAAACCAGTATTTACGATTATTTCTGTGAAGTTGAGGCACAAAAATTAATACCTCAAAACAAATCAACTAAACTTGGCAACATAAAAATAAACAAATAAATAATACAATTACAAAAGCACATAACATAATTCCTAAAAAGTATACTAAAATGACCATAAACATATAAAAATAAAACTTAATTGAAAATATTAATACGACTATAATAAAACAAAAGTAGAATAACTTTGTTCGACATTTAAAAACCAATATAGTAGCAATAGAAGCAATGATGGCACAGTACCCGCCATCCCTCCTTATCCCACCCATCTGGACTAATGCACCAATCTGAAACTGCATTATAAAGTAATACATCAAAAAGCACCAACACAACTGTTGGATGCATTATTATCTGTAAGCCATGGGCTTATTCAATTGATCCGAATGCAAAAGGCTGTTGTATTTGCCTCCCAGGGCCACCCCAGACACACATAACAGTATATAAAGAATTAGTTATGGATAAAAAAGGATGATGAAGCAATCATGTCTGTTTACTCTAACCCAAAATTGAAAGCTAAAGCGGAAAACATTTAGGGGAAACTATCAGTCACTGTCAAAAACAACATAAAAACAGCAATAAAAGAGAAGCTGACACAGCTGGATCGCTAAACTTTAAAAAGCAGGTACATTACATGCAATATAAACTCATGCCAAGCTCCTCACAGATGCCAATGCAAAACTGACACTGACAGAAACAATGAGCACAAATAACCTCAATGCCTTTCAGGCCAGACTATTCTGTAATGATGCATGTGGTTAAATGCTTAATGTTGCGATTTCCATTTGCAGAAACACCAGAGCTAAATTTCGCTCATTGTTGCAAGTAAACCACATACAAATGACCAGAAAGATGATGCCAAAGCTTAAACAGCAATAAAAATCTCGAGTTCTTTTTTCAATCTGAAAAATGGCTGCAGAAGAAACACAAAGAAAAACACAAATGAACAACATCTCATTATTTTCTTCCAGACATCATTGAGAATAAATGGAGATCAATTGGAGACCGTCTCTCGCCTAACATTTCAGAAGAGACTTCAAACAGTGTTCACATCTGCAAAGTCTTCGATCAAAAGACTTCGATATGAAGCGTTTCTCAACCAATTCCTCCCAGGCCAAATCATCTGAGCTTTGCTCTTTATCAATAATAGACTCATTCGTAGCCATTTTTTGTTTAACCTCAGAGAATTTTAGGAAAAACGCCCATCACAGAATTGACAAAGCATGTCAATTCTTCATCGTAACACAACGTTATCTGCCCTTTTCATGTATTCTTTATGAAACTTTAAGCACAAAATGCACAAGTAAACCTATAATTCACAATTGCAAGTATATTCGGAACCAAAAAGCAGCAGCTTGGTGCGTGCACAAATGTGAATGGAAATGAAAAAGGTCTGTGAGGAAATGGTGGCAGCTCATGTTTCCTTCGGCATATTTCTGTCAGATGTCAGAGTCATCCTTCTCGTAGAGAAATGTTATGCCTTTCTTAACAAGCTCCAGCCAAGTTCCTTCTCCGCTGTAATTGCTCAGCAAAGTATTTGGCAGTGAGAAGATATGAGAATCGAATCTGCTTCCAAGATGAATATTATGAGAAGATAAATTCAGAACTCGCAAGGACGACGTGCATCTCAGGCATGTCTCGACAACCAACGGGGCAGCTGTTGGAGAGAGTCCAGAAAGCCCCGATCAAAACCCAACGCGGGACTTATCACTCTTATACCGTTTCAAGCCGTTCTTGGTCAGGTGTCTAATTGGACAGATAAATGTGGTGTTGGGTTGTCATCCTTCCAAGTGCTTAGAGAAGATGTTTGAGGAAAAGTTCACGCAAAAATAACTCTTCTGTGCAACACAAAAGAAGATATTTTGAGAAACGTCTCAGTGGTTTCGTGTCCATACAATGGTCAAGTCAATGGGGGTCAGTGTTGTTTGGTCGCCAACGTTCTTCTAATACATTCTTTTGTGTTCTTCCGAAGAAAGTCATACAGGTTTGAAATGACACGAGGGTTTCATTTTTGGGTGAACTATCCCAAGCAAACAAACTGGAGGTCGAGCCATGTGACCGAAGGGGGTCAATGGGTTCGATGAGGACATAAATCAACCCTGGTGACAATTTTGTTTTTGTAACCGGCTAAACGGAGAATCCTAATAGCCGAAATCAGTAGGAGCTTGGGTAGGACAAAGAAACTAAAGAGACTGGTATGATGGATTCGGGGGTGCCAACTATTGTGGTCGTCCTGCAACCCGCAAAAGTCCCCAACACAGCCATTGTGTCTAGTTCTTGCAAACATAATGGATATTTCAGCATACGCCAACATCACAGATGGGGACCATTCGAGTGTGTGAAAGACCAAACGGGAAAGCATTTTAAGCACCTGTTTTTTCTGTATTCATGTGAGCCACATGCGGGCAGCGAGACTGGCGGGGTCCCGTCGAATTCCTTCAAACGTTCACGAAACCTTGAAAGGACTTTGTAATGCAGAACTCATGTGACCAACACCTGCTCTGGAAGCAGAACTGCTAGGAAACCAAAAAGCAAGAAACCTTCCGGGCACAACTATTTGCTTCGGAGAATTTTGTTTTCGCTGAGGTTTTCAGACATTATCCCAATGGCATGGCATATTGTTTAGTTAGGGATGAAAAATGTCTGTGGTGAAGAAAGGAGATGCAAGGTAACGTTGCGCATCGGAATATTTCTCCCGGTAGCAAAACGCCTCATTATTCATCCAAATTATCAAAGAAGGAAAGGCATAAACAGACTAAATGTGTGTGATTCTTAAATATCATTCTAGGAATTAAACATTGGTGATGGACTACATAGACAAAATGCATACTTGCATAAAAATTGCATAAAACTTGCATAGATCACAAATACAAATGATTTCCTTATTTAATAACCCTCATGTCATTCCAAACCTGTGTGACTTTCTTTCTTCTGCACAACACAAAAGAAGATATTTTGAAGAATGTTCATAACCAAACAATGTTGGCCCCCATTGATTCCATTGTATGAACACAAATCGACTGAGACATTTCTCAAAATATCTACTTTTGTGTTTTGCATAAGAAAGAGTCACATACAGGCTTGGAATGACATGAGGGTGAATAAATGATACCTGATTTTTGGTGAACTGTCCCTTTAACTCTTGCATGCCGAATTAACCCTCACATGAACCAACAAACCCACCCTTTCCTCTCCTCTGCCTCCCGAGCTTTCTATAACAGCATGTATCATATTTTCCATTTCAAAGCCCCTGTATCGTACACTAAAGTGACATAAAAGATCATTTTGGTTCGACAGGGCTGAAATCCCACATGGTGGAAGGAACCGTGCTGGAAAAGGACAAACTCAACAGGACTTGTGAAATTGATTTAGGATATTTGCTTGCTCAAGGAGCGCCCATTGACGGGTTACAGAGCCCAGCACAATGCTCACTTTCACAGACCCAGGGTTACATCAATATACACGGTATGGACTTTATTTAATTGGGAAGTCACATGATTAGCTCACATCTGTTTAAGCTCTTGCCTGCCTCTCAACTCCTCACGCTGTATTAAGTCATCACACAGAGACAGTGGCTTCTTAAAGCGATAGTTCACAGAAAATAAAAAACCTTGCAGGATTTATTCACCCTCGTGTTGTTCAAAAACTGTATGTGACTCTTTGTTCTGTGGAGCACAAAAGAAGATATTTTGAGAAATGTCTCAGTGGTTTTGTGTTCATACCATGGAAGTCAATGGGGGTCAATGTTGTTTGGTTGCCAACGATCTTAAAAATATCTTCTTTTGTGTTCTGCAGAGGAAACACAGTCATACAGGTTTGAAAGAACATGAGGGTTCCAAAAATTATGAGACAATTTTCATTTTTGTGTGAACTGTCCCTTTAAATGAACTCTAATGAACTACTGAACTAGTGGTTGGCAAATCAGATTTCGAATTTTATAAACAAGAGAAAAAAGTTAAATGACAATATTCACTTTAAAGAGAATGACTTTCATAGTTTATACTGTATAAAATGCAGAAAACAGTCTAATAATGAACAAATAAACAATTCCAAACTAGTCTAATATCCTTCATATATCTTAAACATCACAGTTACCCACATAAAAGATAGATCACAGATGTGATCTCCTTAATATCTCAATTCTTTCTCCAAGACATCAATGACACTAAATTGAGACCAAATGGAAACTCAAGTCTCCTTTATCGCAGATATTTCTCCTGAAAAAGAGCCAAATCACACACGTCTCCATTGGAGTTTCAGAAGAGATATCACAAACCGAGCTTAGATTTGTCAAGTCTGCTATTAAAACTCAATATTGTTACAGATCTCAATATGAACCTAACCATTTCTCATCAAATTCACCCACATCCAGATTTTAGGAGAAATAAGACCGAGACTTAAATGAAACACAACTTAGCTCAAGAGATTTGGTGGAGTTCCTGAAAGATCAATCTCTGAGTAATAACATTTCTTTTCTGGGTGGACAAATCAACTTGCTCTATTTAAGAAAAATACAAAACTAAAAAGAACATAAATGAAACCGTTTCACTATACCTGGAGAATGAGAAAAGTGAGAAATACAGCAGCGGCAGTGACAGTGGGTTGGTCCATGACCCCTGCGGGGATGTGAGGAGACCGGTCCCAGCGTACGGTTATCAGAGAGCGCGTGTGAGTGTTAGCATGTCGCGTATACTCTCACTCCTGCTGTCCGCTAGTCTGTGCCGGCTCTCTCTCTCTTCTCATCTTTGTTCGTCCCTCAACCAAAGCAATCAGAGGGGGGCTCGGAGCCCCAAGAGCCCCCAATCCGACCTGCCAACCAATCAGAGGGGCCCCGGTCGAGCACGCTAAAGCAAACACTAACCTCACTCCAACTGCACTTTCACACATTCACACACACTCGCTGCTGTTTTCCCTTCAAATCCCTCCAGTATTTTATGCTCTTCTCGGTCTCAACCTGACTGGACTTCTCTCCCTGTCCCACTGTTTTTTGCTTTTCATCACTTTCTCTTTGACCCTAAAATATCTCTGCTTCCAGTTAAAGTAAGTTCTGGCCTGTCTTCCAGCCAGCTAACAGCACAACAGTCACCTTGGAAAAAAAAACGGTAGATGACAAAATCACTGGAATCACATGCTATTCCACTGCCTCTCGCTCGCTCGCTCGCTCACTCACTGTGCTGCTATTCAAGCTGGTCATATTGCATGACCCATTCGAATGAAATGAAACAGCCTCATCAAGCCGGGGCTATATATCTGCTGCCTAAATTGGGGCACTTCGCCTTTCGTTTTTTCAGCACAAAGGAAACATATCTGGGAACTTTAATGAAGTTCTTTCATAACATCTGCTTGCTTAGGTTAAGGACGTTTTGTTGGGGGGGCGGTATGGGAAGATATTGCTGGACAGTTTTCAGGTCTTTAAAATGGGATTCATTGAAAAGAGCTTAGGCTATAAATACATCGACGGGATGGGAAAAGATCAGTGATTCAGACTTCAGACAAGAACTCATCAAAGTATGTATTTCATACACTCTGATAGTTCCTTAAACGTATGTTGACTTGTTCAGTAAACAGGTTACTGTGCACCGCATTTTAGTTTTCTTCATGTCTTACTGTGCATGTATTTTGAAGCAGTCCTCTCATTTATTGCTCTAATCTTAACTGAAATGGAATAAGCACGTACAGCTCATTTGAACCTGTTGGAGATATGAAGAAATGGGATGGAGTAATAGTACAAACATCATTTCACGTATGACTTTCTTCTGTGGAATGTAATTTTTTTATGGCAACAAATCTGTATCTTTCCTTACAATACAAGTGAATGGCAACAACTGATGTCAAGCAAGATTTTAAGTAAAAATCTGTCAATTCTTCACACAAAGTTAGCTTTGGTAAACCCTAAATATACATGTAAATTATGACAGAATTTCACCAGTTTTAGGCTAGTTTTTGTCTTGAGGTTGAACGTTTTTGGTCCCCATCTACTTTCATTGTATTGATAGATCAGTTCACTTTAACTGTGGGAATTTGGTATTTACTGGACGTTTCGTCACCTTGGAATTATAAGGTTTGATCTGCATTCTGAGCAGTTTTGAGATATTGAGCTTTAAAGTTTTCGCATTCCATTTGACTTTCTAGATAAAACATTTTTGTTTTCTTAAAAAGTCCCAAACTGTACATTAGAAAGAAAAAACATCACATAATGTAAACATGTTGTCACAAAATAAGAATAAGCATAACACAATTTTGACAAAAATGGCGATGAATATCTTGAAGTGCAGTATCCAAAAACCATTACAACTTCCTTAATGGTTTCTATTGTTTTTCAGCTGAAAAAAACAAGAGAAAAACAATATAAACCATTAAAGGTGTCATGAATTAAGACATCAATTTTAACCCGACCTTTTGTTACATAAGAGGTAATCGTAATCAAGCGAACATCATGTAAGTGTCAGAACTGAAAACGCCCTTGTTACTGAAATTACAACTGTTATTGACACCAGGCCCAGCGAACGCCAGGTCCTGTAATGCACCTGTCTATGACATCATTGATAGGTTGAACACCGCCTCCACAGAAGAATATCAATGACTACTTCTCTAGCCCCGCCCACTGGTTCGCCCATGACAGTACTGAATTAACACAAGTTGCTCGGAACCAGATCGAGCGAGAGCAAGAGCGAGCAAGCAATAAACATGCCGTTAGTGCAGTCAGTGCCTGGTTGTGGAAGAACACAGTCGCTGCATAACCTTCCTTCAGATTCCGACATTAGTAATGGATGGTTAAAGTTTATTTTTAAAGGCGTTCCAGCTCACGTGGGTAAAACATTGAGCGTTTGTTCGCTTCATTTCACCGCGGATTCCTTTGTGAACAAGGCCCAGGTCGACGCTGGATTTGCGTAGAAACTAAAATTAAAAGGCAGTGCTGTGCCGTCAATATTGGATCCGACAGGAATGACGCAGCAATCTTATGTGAGTAAAACATATTTGTACTATACGTCACTATTGCTTTGATAGAGATCGCTTGATATGTCCTGATAATGTGTAACCTAATGTAACGTGTCTAACCAAATTCACAGAAGGCTCCAACTAAGTTGACTACGCAAACTGCTATCCAATCATAGCAGTGGGCGTTTACTTCCAAGTCCTCAATGCGGCACGGCCATTAAAACAGAGCGTTTGTCGAGCTGGCCTCAAAACCCGGGTAGAAAATAGCCTATTACTTATTGATTTTGATGTTTTTTAATGTGAAAACAACGCGAACGTCTTAAGTAGACCTCATACAACAGTATAAAACAATAAAAAAGGCCAGTTCAGGACACTTTAAAGGTTGTTATGGGTTTAAAGAGTATTGGTTGTAATGGAAACTGTAATGCTGCCTGCTGGTATGTGATGGATTCTATTGGTGGGATGTTAAATCCTACTGGTATAATGCCAAAAACACACTACAAAAGTTACAATTTTGTGATGGTTTTAATGGAAAAAGCTATTGGGTTGTAATGGTATTCTAAAGGAAACCATTAGAATTTCTGTGATGCTTCTATTGGTTTTCTTATGTTTCAGCAGGGACAAGAAAGCCAATAGAAACATCACAGAAATTCCAGTGGTTTTCATAAAAAAAACATTATGAACCATAAGTGTTTTCCATTAAGACCATTACAAAATTATTTTGTAGTGTGTTTTGGGCATTATTCTAATTGGATTTAATGGTGTTTTATTGGTTCCCATCTGCCAGATAACATAGAATCCAACACATACCAGTAGACACCATTATAATTTCCATTAAAAACAATATGAATTCCCATTATAACCATTAAAACCATTAAATTTTCTTTTTTGTTTTGGGCAGGGTTCTATTGTTTTTTTATTGTTAGACGGTTATCACATCATGAAGACTATTATTTAGGCTAATTATTGCCCAAATTTGGTGGATGAGTTAAAAGGTCTGGAATTATAAAGGAATGCTTTCTTACATTCACCGAAAATTACCCGAGAAATTCACCCCGTGGCACATTACCACCTACATCTCAAATGAAAACCTTTCCCAAAGAAAACGGCCAATCAGAAGCCACATAATTACGATTGAATTAAAGCTCAAACAACTGTGACCGGATCCAAAACGAACAGTCGGCGACTCTAATCACAATACAGAGACGGATAACAAACCCATTCATTCCAAGCGTACGCATACTCCATTCAGAGTCCACAGGGCATTCGCATACTTGTGGATTTGCCAAATTAAAATAAACGCTCGGATGCCTAAAGAGTGAAATGAAGGAAATGAGCTCTGTGATTGACACCTCTTGTAGACTAATCTTCCTTCCTATAAATCTGAAAACAGGCCACCAACGCTTCGTCATATTATCAATGCTATTGCTTTTATTTTTATATTAAATAAATATCGTATTGTACATAATGTGTCATGTGCTTCGGTATTTGGTTTGATATGGATTACTGATAACATGCAATGCCTACAGCTCAACAAACTCCAACATCAACAAAATCAAATAATTGTCGGGTGTTTTTGGACCAGTACTGTAAGTCAACCCTGTTGTTGCTGGTCGGATCAGTGTGAACCAGCCCTAAAAATACCAATTTATGTTGTCACCGAGTCTTTATCTCTGTTTAGTATTTTAGGGTGAGTATGTAGTTCCTCAATATCTTTATAATATTCATACACACATGCACCACTTGGTGAACGTCAGCGCAAGAAGAAGAAACAGAGTTCAGTATTCTGCGATCTGAGGTTTAGCCTCGCCTTCATCCAATGCTCCACTCCCACGAGAAAAGTAGAACCATTCGGGTGGGATAGACGGCAGCCCGCATTCCAATAAACGGCACATGTGCTCAGGTTGCGATTCACACCAAAGTCATCATTTAAAAGCTTTCCGGGCTTCGACATAAAATGTTTTACCAGGAAAGAAACTTTACAGCCTGCTGCAGAAGTCAACCGCAAACCCCCAAAACCGAGGATTAAAATAAAAACTTCATTTGGGTGACACCCTATCCCATTCATTTCATTGGGGCGGTGTAAAGAGAGAGCGTACAAATAAAGAATGACAGAACATGGAATATTAATTCTGTAACAAACCTTTCTTCTGCATATTTACAGAGAGACGGTGCCATAAATAGATTTTATAGAAATACGAAGGTACTTTGAAGAAAAAGCAAGAACCACAACTAAAGGTTTGGACGTGTTTTTCTTGAACCTTTTCCAAGCAATTTTTACCGTGACATTCTTTGTACCTCACACCTCTGTTTTAACTTTAACTACATGAGTATTGACAGAAATGCAATATACATAACTATGTTTTCAGAGGTGTATAAAGACCTTACATAATAAAGCATTTTGTTTTTCTTACCTTAGAATGAGCTATTTCTATCTACATACACCGCAGGTCCCCTTGCCTGAAATCTACCATGTTGTTTCCACAGTAGCCCCAAACGGACAAAGAGCGTGTTTTGTAAATACGTTATCTCCTTCGGCAAATAAGCGAAAACGTGACGACATTTTAGGTCTGTGTCAGCCACCGTAGTGCTTCGAAAGGGAGGGGAAGGGTTGCAAATTTGCAACCTCACCACTAGATGCCGCTAAATTTCATACACTGGACCTTTAAATTTTTCTCCAAAACATCAATGAGATTAAATGGAGAGCAAATGGAAACGGATGTTTAAGACTCTAGCATCTCAAACGTTTTTCTTGACAAAAAGAGGCTTCCATAAGAGATCTCAACAATGTCTCAAACTGAGCTCAGATTTCTCAAGTCTGCAATCAAAAGTCAACGTTGTTGAAAGATCTCAACATGAACTCAAACATTTCTCATTAAATCGACCCAAATCCAGATTATTTAACCTCTACAATCTACATTCAATTTACACCTCCATGTAAATCTTCATGCGTTTTAACAATTGCCTCATTTTTTTTTCTCCCAAGTAATTTTAGGAGAAACATCTTAGACTAAGTTGATGCTTAAATGAAACGCAATTGAGAACTCGTTGCAACAATTGATCTCCGTGCAACAAAACGTCCTCTTAGACTCTCATACATAATAAACACTACAATCAATGATGCCAGACTTACACATCTCCTGTCGGTTCATGAGAAACTGAGGACGTTTTAAATGGTCACCACAAAACAAGAAGCTTTTTCCCACAGCGGGACCTTATTGGTATTCCAAAGATGACAGATTTACACGCTCATAAACAACTCAACAGAAAACACATTCCAGGCCTGAATTTTGGCAAAGCTATACTTCGTAAAGAATGTCCATGTGGGACGAACAAACACCACGGTAAGTGACCAGGCATCGCCCTGCGCACCTCCAGGCATGAATCCACGAACACAGCACATTTCTTCTCTTTACATCACACCCCTCGAGTTGGGTCAATATGTTTCTGTAAAGTTTGTAAAGTTTTTGTCAGGCGCAGTCTGTGTGATAGATGCCGTGCGCAGGCGTGACTGTACATTCAAAACAAACAAACAAAAAAAATGATGGATTAGTCCCCTCTGGATTAAGGGCTGGGGTGCATACAAACAAACATAATCCGTTCTGTATATACAGCTCTGGAAAAAATGACGAGACCACTCCTAAATTATTGTTCTGATACTGTTGGTATGTGTTTAGGTAAATCATTTTTTTTCTCATTTGGTGAAATACTGACAACATTTGTCCCAAATTCCCAATAAAAATATTGTGTTTTTATGTGCATTTATTATTAAAAAATTTTTTTTTTATTTATTTCAGAAACTGAAAACTGAACAAACTAGTCTAAATAACAAATGCAATGCAACATTTTCGACTTTAAATACTGCTATGAAAACACGTTTATATTTATTTTTAAACAACACAATACTAATGTTTGACATATATTTAAGAAGAATTAAGAAAAAATAATATTTGATATAATATTTTGAAAGAAACCACAGATGAGATCTCTTAAATGTTTCTTCAAGATGAGATTAACTAGAGAACGAACTGAAAGTTTTGCTTACGTCTCCTGCATCTCAGATATTTCTCCGAAATCTAAAAATCTCACATGTCTCTGTTAGAGTTTAAGAAGAGATCTCAACAATGTCTCAAACTGAGCTCAGATTTGTTGTGCTTAAAAATAAATATGATTGAAGATCTCAATATGAACTCAAACATTTATTTGAATTTCATTCATTTTACACCTCTATACACTTCATGGATTTCAACAATTGTCTCATGTGTTTCTAACTTTTATTTCCCCTCAGGAGAACATATGAGAAGTTGATACTCAGGGAATCTCAGTTTTATGCATCTTGTCATACTTTCAGTCTTTCAATTCTTTCTAATTACTCCTTAATATCTATTCAATATCTGTTGAATTTTATTTGATTACTTTTAAAGATAAAGTCTTGACAACATTCCAAGGCTTTCAGACACACGATCTAAGACGCATTTCGTGTCTGACATTATGACCCCCATACCTCATTTACCATCCATCTTGTTCATTTGCATTAGATCACATTGACTTAGTCTTTATGCCACGCAAGGGGTTAAGTTAAGGACAAGGTTTCCGGAACGGTTTCTTTCTCATCAGGCCAAGCATGAAAGCGTTCTCGTGGGAGACGTGCGGTCATGAATGTCTGCTGCCCTCTATCATAGTCAATGAGCCAAACTGATGGCCATCGAGAGAATATAAGGGCATATTATCTTATTCCCTAAAACACGAAACCACGGAGGAAGTGGCCAGAATGGAGTATGTTTAGTGTACACACAAAGCCCCTTCAGTCCTGAGACCTTTGGGATCAGAATGGTTGGAGTGAATTAAGGTAAGTGCAGGGCGATAGCAGCAGCTCATTTCTGAGTTGATGAAGCAAAGCTGAAATGATCCCAGCGCAGAGCCCACCATCGTTTGTTTGTGACTAGCAGGCACAGAAGTCCCGCGCACCGAAGGGAGTATCCTTCTGAGCAAGGCCTCCCGTAATGTGAACATTGTTTATTTCCTTGAGAAAGCTATAGAGTAAAAGGGCTTTGTAAACTGTATTGTGACTGGACGACCTGTATTGGTAGAATATGGAGACAAATTCTAGTATATACAAAACTACTCAAATTGAAAATAAATAAACAAGAAGAAATTTTTTTTGCACAGAACAGAAAACAAATGAACATAAGACCCTACAAAGGAAAAGATCCATCGTCATTGCGCAAAATGCAGCGGCCCGTCCTATATGGGTGGCCCTATGTACCTATCAAATTAATGTGCAATGTAAGAGGGATCATTTTCCAAAAAATGATGTTATTATTTAAGCACCTTAACGTCATTTCAAACCTGTATGACTTTTTTCTGAAGAAAACACAAAAAGAAGATATTCTGAAGAGCATTGAAACCAAACAACACTGGCCCCCATTGACTTCCAATGTGTGGACACAATACCACTGAGACGTTTCTCAAAATATCTTTTTTTGTGTGTTCCACAGAAGTAAAACGTAATATAGGTTTGGAATGACATGAGGGTGAATAAATGAAGTTTCGTTTTTGGGTGATCTGAAATTGTTAATGAAAATTGAATTCATTTTACCACATTGGCTGAGGAAAATTCACAATATTTTTGTATAAAATTTAGGAAATGTTGATAAAAGCATCAGGTAAAAAATAAAAAAATAAATAACATTAATTATAATAGATCAAAATTACACACTACACCTTTAGGGGCAGGGCTATGCAATTTGTAAATAAAACGTATAGTTAAACTTATATGATATTATATTTTCTTTCTTTCTTGAAGTTTTTTTTGTTGTTGCAATTTTAACTTACACATCAGCAAGCAATGGCTTTTGTCACAATGTAAGTAAGTCACATTTTCTCATGAAAAAACAATATCTTACTACTGTTAAAAAAAGAAGAGACTTTCCACAAAGCATAACTCACCAATCCTGACCTCATTCTGTTCACTGTCAGATGTTTAATGAAATTACGCAGAGAAAAAACAACATATTGTGCTGCTGTAATTGAAACAACATATCTGCATGAGCTGCTATGACATGAGACACTTTGGCAATTAAGGGACATCAAAGCTGACATTTAGGTACATAAACCAACTGAAGAATAAAACAATGATGCCGTCACCTGGATGAGTTGTGCTCTAAAGCTATACGACTGTGGGAATAAAGAATGGACAGCTTGTGAAGAAACCTATGGAGGCTATCCAGTTACCAAGTGGCTTTTCTCAAATGCAATGCTTACACCAGCGTTGACATCACTGAAAAGCCGTGGAAAATGAGGCTGAAACAACTAAACAGCTTATAAATGTAAACAGACATCTGTGACATTAAAGAGACATAAATCCAACACACTACTCAGGGAAAAGCGCTTCTGAATGGAAAATGCATGGCAACAATAGGTGGAAATTTGGAAACAGGCATACCTGTGGCATCCAGTTCCGTACCTGGAAAATATACTGCTGTGGACATACAAGAGTTATGCACCATTCCTTCAACCCGTTACAGCAAACAAATGTGTGGCCTGCCAAAAGGAAAATGCTGGAAGACACAACAATTGGCACTTTTTCCACACATGCCATTTTATTCCAAGTGCATCACAGAAACTGTGATTGTTGACAAGTTTTAAAGGGACAGTTCACCCCAAAATAAAAATTCTGTCATGGATTACTCACTCTCTAGTTGTTCCAAATCTGTATCAATTTCTTTGTTTGGTTGAACACAGAGAAAGATATTTGGAAGAATGCTTGTAACCAAACAGTTCTTGGACCCCACCCAGTTCTTTCAACCCATGGTTGTGCACAAACCTAATTGTTGGTTTTGGCCCAGACCTTGGGTTTTAACAACCCAGCATGAGTTCAAAACAGGACATCATATCCAAAAACAAAATCGATGATGTCATCAACTATCATCATTAGTCAACAACTTTCCTTATTACACACATGTTTAAAATAAATGTGGGATAAACCGGTGGCGGTGATTTGGAATTATTTTTAATATATTTCTCTTTGACAGTCATTGAGGATCAATGACAATGTTACAACGTTGCTGTCTTTCTACTGACATCAAATAACTATTCCCGTGAAATTCCTTGTGAACCAGCAAGAAGCACATTTTCCTGTCAGTGTCACACCGACCCGCTACTACAAAACAGATGTTGAGTTTTGTGGTGTACTATGGGAATATGTTAATGCTGATTTTACATTATTCCAGTCGAATGTCAAAGCTTTACTGGAAACCAATCTCTGGATGGAAGCCCGGCCAACACTAACACGTCCCACAAGGTCTATAATGTGTTAAAAGTAATGGTACTGGTCTCTGAGTCTGATGTGACTGTTTGTCATGACTTTTCTTTAATGGAATTCGGTTGTTAATGTTGTTACCTCAAATGACACTGATACGTTTATCACCTCGTTTTGGGATTACGTCACAAAATCATCTGCAACTGCTAATGTCCATATGTGGGGAAAAATACTTTCTAAGTACACTTATAACAAATAAAGGTGCCTAAAAGGTTCCTCACAGAGATACCATAGAAGAACCATTTTTGGTTCCCAAAAGAACCATTCAGTCTCTTTCTTACCTTTTTCATAATCTGAAGATCATTTTTTCACCACAAGAACCTTTTGTGAAACAAAAAATGAAGGTTCTTCGGGTGTAAAAGGTTCTTTATGGAACCATTTAGACAAAAAAGGTTCTTCTAAGGCATCGTGAAGCACCTTTACGTGTTACTTTTGTCTTGTACCTGCATGATCAGCACATCACAGTTTTCAGAATATTATTTACAATATTTGTATTTCGCAGACACTCTTATCCAAAGTCTTCTGTACACATTTTAATTCAGTTTTTAACAAAATTCTGCTATTATAAGATACATATTTTTGTCTGGTTTTCCATTATAAATATTTAAACGTTCTTGTATACAATAAAAACTGTATGCTACTTCCATTGAGAGATTCTTAACATCTTTTTTCAAAAACATTTGTGAGATTAACTTTAGGTATGTAATGTAAATTGTAAATCTATATTAAAAATAAATCTGATACTGTAAATATAACATATGTTTTGTTTCTTGTAATTTATTCATTTATTTTATTGTTTTTTGTTATTAACAATGTAATCCTCTTTCTCAATATCTTCCTCTTGTATAGTTTACTGTTTGTTAAATGTAAATAAAAACAAATAAATCATAAATAAAAAAATCTGCAGAACTAACACATAAAAGAAAAAAAGAATAATTTATATTATAATAATTAAATTTACTAAAACAATTGGTGGTTACCAGTAAAGTTATATTCCATATTATAAATATATATTATAAATTGCTGTTGTCCTTCTGAAACCTCGTTTCTCCATATAAAAATGGATGAGACTTTACAATAAGGTTTGTTAACATTTCTACATTGGTTAACATGAACTAACAATAAACAATACTTGTACACTCTAAAAATGGTTGTGTTAAAAACAACACAATCTGTGTTACTGTACTTCTGGGACTTTCTTTTAACCCAACTTGTGTTGTCCCTTTTTTTATTTAACACAAAATCAACACAAATTGTGTTAAATAGCATAACATAAACAATTTGATAATAAATAACAGCATTTATTCATCTTCATTTAAACATATTTTTAAATCAAAAGTTGTTTGTTAGCATATGTATCTGAATTAACAAACATAAAGAAAATCAGTAAAAAATCTGATTGACAGAAATATACCGTAAAATAAAAGTCTTTTCCCATAAAATAACAGGATATATATATATATAATACATTTTTTATTTTTTGCTGTCTTTTTCTGTAAAAAAACAGTAAAATTCTGTAAAATGTTGGAGTTATTTTAGTGTTAAATGTTTTAAAACTATGTTGCCTATTGTTAGTTTATGGTATGTACAGTATAAAGTAATGAATGGAAGCTTATTGTAAAGTGACCGTAAACACACATTAAAAGGTAATGTGATGTAATGTACAGGGCGTCGGAAACAGCTTTGTTTTGAAATGATTCAAAAATGAGGAGAAATTGTGCCGCTATAGAGTGTGAATATTGTATTTGGTACAAAGGTTAAGGAGCTCCACTGTGAAATCATGTTTGATCTTGTATGTATGTTACACCCTGTCAGGTTTCAGGCTTTAAACCATACAGAGATTCGGCGAGGAGCACATGTTTTTCATTTTCTGAACGGTTCTTGTGTGTTGATTTTGGCCCATTAGGTTCATGAGGGAGCGGTGCGCTGGCATGAAGGGAAACGTTCAATGTGATGGTCAAGTCACGGAGAAAAGACACAAAAATGAACAGCAACGAAGAATAAAAAATATGAACTCAAATAGTGACAGTGAGAACAGTCCAAACCAGAATAAATCTTAAAAACTAAGTCAACAACAACAACACAATATATATATACAGTATGTTTCCCTTGGCTGTCCTTTGCATACAATAGATGCGTGTGGTTCCTTTAAAGTGACTTCCTCTCACTCTTTATGACATTATAAACATAAAGCTGTCAATCAAACTCTACAAGCACATGCTTACACAGCTGTGACGTACACGAGACATAAAGCAACTCATCAAAACTGGAGGCAAAAGAAAAATAAGAGCATTGTTCAATCATTCAAAATGACCAAACGCTAATTCCTTTCCCAAATTACGCAAACAGAAATGTGGCGACAGATAACAGAGCGTCAGGTAATAAAGTTCAAACTGCATACTTTTGCTTGTGATCAGAGCACACGGGAATGGCGAGAGGAAACCGTATATCAAGTCCAGCAAAATTCTGCTCGGATGGATTTTTTGGAAGCTGAATCTCCATATGCTTTTGCAATCGAGCGGGCGAGCCAATTGGGAACTTCGAGTAGAGACCGGCATTATGCAAGTTGCTGAAATCTCTAATCTCATTTGTTAAAGCCACGCTGCTCACGTTGCATTACACATACTGTTCAAAAGGTACTTTTTCATATTTTTTCCACATTATAGAATATATGTAAACTCATTAAAGATGTGGATTAACATTTATGTAACTATTGGGATTATGTTGTGACTAAAATCTGAAACAGAAAATAATAACCCTTGCCTAGAATGAAATATCGTCTTGGCATTTTATCAACCATGGTCTTAAAGGGGCAGTTCACCCTAAAAAATGTTTTTTTCATTATTTTTTCACCCTCGTGTCATTCCAAACCTGTATGACTTTCTATCTTCTGCAGAACACAAAGACACTTTGAAGGATGTTGGTAACGGAACAACATTGGACCCCATTGACTCCCATTGTACGGACACGAAACGAAATATCTTCTTTTGTGTTTGACAGAAGAACGATTCACATACAGGTTTTGAACGACATGAATAAATAATGACAGAATTTTTGTTTTTGGGTGTACTATCCATTTAAGGTCTCACCCTAAGATGCTTTTTACTAAAGGAGTTTCCATGTAATGCAAGAAACAAATATTGTAAGTTTCACAATTATCCTTTTTGGCAAATTTTTGACATTTAATCGTAAGGTTTAGATCAAAAGGATTGTAAGATCAAAAGAAACATTTCACTCAAGTGACTTGAACAGTATTATACACAAACACACGCACACAACATAGGCACGAAAATATAGTCTATCCATCGCTCCTATTTCTATTCCCCGGGATATCAAATCATCTCACCTATATTATAATGTGACAATATTTGCATGTAAAATGTATGTATTGTGTTTATAAAAAAACTATATGAACTGTCTGTAACAGAGGCTAATGGCACGTCTCTTTCTGCCCAGCAGTGGATCACAAGAGTCAGCAAAGGGGAAAAATGAGCTCACCCATCAAGTGGTAGTCCATTCCTCAAACCACATGGATCTAAGCTAAACACCACTAAATAACAGGTCAAGAGGGATACATCTCCTACGGGAACCATAAGAACCTTTTTTCAACCGAAAGCCTCAAGATAAACAGAGCGTAACACATGCCCATCTAACTTTCCCAAAAACCTCCTGCATAAGCCTGGCCGGCAGCAGAATGCTCCACTTTGGAAAAGAAAAAGAGAGTGGATCTATCTGATGCCAGATTCAGTGAGGATAAATCCAAAAATGATGACACATGAGGGTGACGCTATAAGAGCAAAAGAAAAGAGCTGACATCATGCTTCAGAAAGGTGAAACCAAACCTCTGCTGTGTCTCAGACAGGAGTCGACGGGCGTTTCTCGGTGGGAAGCCGTGAATGGGACCATCGACATGTGAGGTGTAGACATGTCAGAAGCGAGTATAAATAAACAGCAGCGTATGTGAATCCAGTGTATGTGGAATGTACATTTTCTTTCACCTTAGATGAAAAAGGTCAAATATACAGTCAGAGCTTATCACAACTGTGAGAACGGTCCAGCTCGCACAGTAACCTAAACAAAGCCTGAAACACGGTTATTTTACACAGTAAAGGCACATTTTCATTTGAACATTATGAACAAAACAACCATGAAATACGTCCACATAATGGTGTTTTGTATTCGACGCGAATATATTACAACGATAGCCAGTAACACACACCTACTGTATCTCAGATCATCGTTTGTGCTGTGTATTATAGCAAATAATCAGACTAATAAAACTTCCATGTAAACGCGAGCAAAGAGGTGTTCTCATGTCATGTAAACATGTTTCTGCGATTAAGTCCTTACTCTGATTATCGGAAATAATCGCATTATTGATGCGCATGCGAACGTAGTCAATGTCACAAACTGAGCTCGAATTTGTCAGATCTCAATATAAACTCATTTCTCATCAAATGTACCCAAATTCCACAAATTTCTTTTAAAATAATGAGGTAATTCCTATTTTTGGATAATCCAGTGAATAAAGAAAAGTACTTCATCTCATCTGTTTACTCCTCGTATTTGTAACGTGATGGACACAAAGCAAGATATATGATTATTCCAACACAATCTCACGGCAAAAACATTACTATTTTACGATGTGGCCAAATTTGGCTAATTCGTCTGAATTCGTACAATTCTTTTTCACGCCAGTGACGTAAGATTTATATAGATCAATATTGATTTTTTTTCTAGTAATCGTCCGTTTTTGTACGATTCACAACGTACAAATTAATTTGAATATGTCACCTCGTATAATAGTCACGAATTCCTGTGAGATCAGGTTGGATTATTCATACCAACTGAATCATAAATCAGGCATCAGCGCTGAAACAGCTATACGTTATGTAACATTTGATTAAAAAGAAACTCATATTATAAAACATTGAATTCTGTTTGGATAAGTGACAAACGGCACCTTTTTACTTTAAAGGGGTCATATGGCGTGAACACGTGTTTTTCTGTGTCTTTGGTGTGTTATAAGTTGCCCATGCATGTATTAGCCACGTAGAATTGCAAAAATGAAAGTGTGGGAACAAAAGATGCGTTCTATCTAAAAGCGAATGCTCACCCAGACCTGCCTGAAACGCCTCATGTAACCACACCCTCACAAATCTACGTCAGTTCGTGGTATGATTTGACTAAGACCGCCCAAATGTATACACAAGTAAGGTGGGCGTACCTGTCAGCACAATTGCCTTGGAACCTGATGTTCCAAATATGGTCACACGCTTGCAGTATTCGACCAATCACTACGCACTGGTTAACTGGCCAATCATAGCACACCTCGCTTTTCAGAGCGAATATTCATTTTAGCAGTGTCATATGACCCCTTTAACTCTCTTTTTAAAAAATTGCATCATTCTCTCTTGCTTTAAATAAACATTCTCACATAAACATATTCAACTAAAGTACTATCTGCATCTTCGGGTGTCATCTTTTTGAAAGAGGAGGAAAATACTATACGAGTGATAATACTTTTAAAAGTCCAGTGTATGAAATTTTGCGGCATCTAGTGGTGAGGTTATGAATTGCAACCAACAAAGATGTCTTCACGATTTCACTTCTTTATCGAAGGAGATAACGCATTTATGAAATGCGCTCTGTAGAGCAGTTTGTCCATTTAGGGCTACTGTAGAAACAACATGGTGAATTCCATGTAAGGGGACCCGCGGTGTATGTAGATAGAAATAGCTCATTCTGAGGTAATAAAAACACAACGCTTCATCATGTAAGGTCTTTATACACCTCTGAACACGTAGTTATTTATATTATATTGCATTTCTGTCAATAGATCCTCCAAAAATTACACACTGGACCTTTAAAAAGATCAATGCACTATTATTTTCTTATAGACAATACAAAGTCAATTTCACTCCACTTTGTTTCTTTCTCCAGATAAAACGACACTGACATCACTCTTTTTTGCTTCATGCCTGACCAGGAGCATCTTATAAAAAGCTGTTGTGACTCATGCTCAGGGTCCTGCCGCGATAACTTCACATTCAGTGACACGTTAGATGAGAGAAGCAAACAGTCAACCCGCTAGCTGAGGTCACAAACATTTCTTCAACTTCTCCAGGTTCCAATCCAATTTCTCTAAGACTTACATAACGTAAGTCCACATCCTGGCTGATTCAAAAAGTTGGAAACCCAAGCAGGCTCAAGAGAGAGCACCAGAGCCAAGAAGCAAAGTGAAATGGTCATGGGACCGAACAAAACCGAGGGAGAAAAGTCCAGGAGATGGAGAACGGCCAGAGCTTTCAGGGCTGTAGGTAATGAATGACCAGACATGTGATGAAGAACTGCCCTACTGCAAAATATCCAGTACAAATAAGATACATTTACTTGGCTTTTCTTCAGACACTTTACCTTCATTTAAGATTTATTGCTGTTTTATTGCCCTGTTGGCGTAATGTTTGGTATTTTTAAGCATAAATGTAACAAAATTTTGAGTGATTTATTCTTAAACCAAGAAAATATGAAAAAAGGATGTGCCAGTGAGGATAAAGTAAAGTTGTTCTTTAAAAAAATCTCAAGAAAATTAATCTTGTTTAAGGACATTTTACAAATTCGGAAAGGTTTATATGTATTTTACACAGGACACTGATCCTAATGCACAGCAAAAATAAATTTCTTACTCAATATTTTTGTCTTGTTTTCCATTACAAATATCTACAGCACATTTAAATATTTACTTGATAAGCAAAATGACTTGTTATCTTGAATCCTGTTTTCTGAAAAATGCGAATTAAATAAAATGAAATATACATAATATAATATGTAAAATAGATGTTTTTCTGTCAATTTAATTGATTTTTGGTGGATTTTTTCTTCTTTTAAGCATAAGCGCTACAGGGAGAATGTTGGCATACAGTCTTCAGGTAAAGCATAAGCATAATTTGGATACATTTTTCAGAAAACAAAACTTAATAGGCTATCTTAAGTCAGCCTGCTTCGCAAAGAAAGGTTTCTTGATTTAAAAACTGTAAAGATATTTATACTGGAAAACAAGACCAAAACGGTGAGTAAGTGTGGCGGGCAGAGCATCGTCCCAGCATCCTGATGCACCGTGAGCTGTTAAACAAATCACACGAGTAATGCACATCCAACTCTTTAGTCTTCATTTCTAAGACAGCGAGACCACCCCTGAGCTACACGCATACAGAGAGAAGCTTTACAGAGCCAAAGCTGAAACTAGATACAAGTCAGCCACTGCCTCTAACAAAAGACCATTCACACTTAAACAACCTGACCAAGACAGTCTGCCAACCTCCTGCTAAATACAGCACATCTGACTTTACCTCACCGCATCCATCAGCATAAACAGAGTGTGTAATGATGCTAGAATATCAGACCAGGCTATAGAGTTTACCATTATAAAACCAAACGAGCCGTATCTGAAAAATACAATTAATACTGTAGGCTAATCTTAAAGGAACAGTTCACCCAAATATGAAATCTCTCTCATCCTCGTGCCATCCAAGATGCGTGGCTTCTTTCTTTAGTCAAACACAAAGATTGTTTTTTATTCCGTCACTTACGTTTGAAGCTCCAAAAAACAAATACAATAATCCAAATGACTTCACCAATGTCTTCTGAAGCAAAACAGTACATTGGCTGGAGAAAACGATGAATATTTTAAGCTTATTTAGCTGAATGCTGAAAGCTAAATAAACACGTCCATGAACTAATTTCATTATACATAAAGTAACATAAGTAAAGTTATTTTTATACAAATTGATGAAAAGAAGTCATACACATCCGGGATGGCATGAGAAAAAGAGTAAATCATCAGTGTATCTTTCTTTTTGGGAAATTGAAATACTATTTTGACTTATCGGAGAAGTGTGAATTTCAATGTGAAGTGTATTTACTTGTGTACCCAAGAGCTATAGCATAATGGTTTTAATTGGATGAAATATACAAAAAAAAAAAACATTTTTATGTAATTGTTGAACCCAAGTACAAAATATCTTTTTTTGTATTATTAATTTCATGTCATTTCTATTGATCTCCACACGATCTAGCAGAAAGACATCACTGCTGTGGTCACTTTTGAGTGGCTTATGCTTGTTTGCTTAAAGAAACAGCTCCATCTTGTGTTTGTCCTGAAGAGACACAGGTTGATGACCGAGTCCAACATTCTCAGTCAGTGCATCACAATGTAATATTGCTCAGACTGAGATAAACATTTGATTTAGACTGGAATTCAAACTATCCAGACTGTAGTCATTTGGAGCCTTATTTAAAGGGACAGTTCACCCGAAAATGAAAATTCTGTCATTGTTTACTCACCTTCGAGTTGTTCCAAATCTGTATAAATGTCTTTGTTCTGATGAACACAGAGAAAGATATTTGGAAGAATGCTTGTAAGCAAACAGTTCTTGGACCCCATTGACTACCATAATAGGAAAAATTACTTTATAAAAAAGAAGATATTTTGTGTTCTGTTTGAAGATGTAAGACAGCAAACAGTTCTCAAGTGTGAAGACGACAGGCAGTTAACTCGAAGTCTTACCGCTGAATGATCAAAAACACATTTGCTTTTATGATGACTCGACCGGCGAGCGTGAGAGAGATGTGCATTAAGTCTATTCAGAGCAAAGCAAGATATAAATGAAACACACAGTATTCACTATAGGCAATATTACAGAATATTAACTAGTATAGAGTATATAAGGTACAGAACAGTATACAGCAGTACACAAAGTCTAATAATTACTACAAAAAACTACAGTACACTACAATTTACTGTAGTACATATTAAAGCATACAGCATTGTTTTTTCATGCGTGTACATACACTGCATTTTTGAGGAGGAAAAAAGACAAATACATGTAAATAAATAACGATAAAACTGAAAAACTATAGTGCTGCAGTTTCACGAATCGCTTAACAATGCAAGACAGTTTGAAGCATGTCAGTAAACATACTGTACTATATGAGGCTGTAAGTGCTAATTGAAGTTCAGAGTTTGTCAAACTGCATGCATATCCCGAGCCGAACCTTTCTGGCTCGAAAACGTCAGTTAATGTAATTTTTTTATTTTGCGGTCGAGAGACAAGATCATTTACAGAGCGAGATCTCCGTCGGTGGCGCTGGGTGATCCATTCCTAGCCGAATTCCCACTGTTCTGCCATGTGAATTTGTGTGGGCCGATTATACAGCCTCTGTATGGACCTCATTTGTCTCTGTTTATTCTCTGTGTAGACACACTTCAGTTCCAGCGAGAAGCTTTCCACGAAAGGGCCCGAAAGAATGAACTACCTTTCCAAAAGGGTGCAACACGACTCCAGGCACATTCAGCAACTCCAAAAAGACGGAGTCTGTACATCCAAGTCTCCTAACAGAAATGAGACTCTGTTTAAGCACACAAGCTCTTGTGGCTAATCTATGGAAGTGAATATTGTGAGGAAATACGTGTAAGTGAACACTGTGAGTGCTCGGTGGGAAACAGAAGCTAAGAGAACAGGGAACGGTATCAGACACCTCTTTCTTTTTTGATGAAAAACACCACAGTAACTTCATCTTAAGCCTTTAAACTCTAAAAACATTGGTGTGTGACGAGGGAGGCGTGACGAGAGCCGTGGGAGGAGGAAGCGAGGCCGGGACGCGATTGATAATGAGTGTCAGCTGGGCATCATTCCGGCCTCGTATCTCTCACGGAGGAGATCGGAAGCATAAAAGGACGAACGGCAGGAGTATATGGCGAGAGAGGACCGGGCCCGGACATTAGTTAAGTTTTGTTTATGTTCGTGTTGCCGGCTTGTTACTTTTGTATTTTTGGTGTATTTATTTTTGATTAAATGTTTTGAATGTTCGCCGGTTCCCGCCTCCTTCCTTCCGTTTTATTGAGCTTTATTACAATTGGCTTTTAAGTGTACCCATTGTTTAGCAGTGTTAAGATCATGGGTTTGATCCCATCACGCACACACACTGATAAAATACACGGTTTGCTTGTTTTAAAAGTCGCTTTGGATAGAAGCATCTGTCAAGTGCATTAATGTAAATGACTTGGCTTGCACTCAGAGGTACATCCAGCCGAGGAGAAAATGAAGAGACCGTTCCAAATTTTCAAGTTATCAGCATTTCTCGATGTATTGTGGTCATTCCAGTCCAGTGTCTGTTGAATTTCAACAAAATCAAACCTCAGGAGTGACATGAAGTGAAACCGTGGTCAAAATCCAGGCTATCACATAAACAAGAATTTTTCTACGTTTCTACGTGTAGAAATATCACTTTTTTATTGCTTAAAAGTGAATATGAACTTGTTTTCTTCGCAGTATTTGAGGTCTGAAAAAATACAGAGCATCTTTTCTGTTATTTTGACGTTTCTCCAGTTTCCATTTTCTGCAAATAAATGCAAATAGAAACAATACATTTATTAGAAATTTGGGAGAAATATTGTTAGTAGTTCACAGAATGAAACAAACTTGAACTTGAACATCCAGTACCACCTACCCTTAATAATAGCGTACTTTTTAGCATACTTAATAAAAAGTATACTTTCAATCTACCTTTATGTACTTCCAGAAATCTACTGAAAATTAAATTGTATTTGGCCTATTTGTACTTTTACATATGTGACCCTGGAGTCATAAGTAGCACGGGAACATTTTTAGTAAAAGACAAAAATACATTGTGTGGGTCAAAATGATCGATTTTTCTTTTATGACAAAAATCATTAGGATATTAAGTAAAGATCATGTTCCACGAAGATATTTTGTAAATTTTCTACCTTAAATATATAAAAACTTTATTGTTGTGAGTGGATGGTCTGCCACAGTGCCCCTGATTAACAACTGCTCCCAGATTCCAGAGTTTTAAACGGTTGTATCTCAGCCAGATATTGTCCTATTCTAACAACTCATATATCTATAGAAAGTTTATTTATTCAGCTTTCAGATTATGTAAAAATCTCAATTTCGAAAAATTGACCCATAAGACTGGATTTGTTGTCCAGGGTCACATACTGTATATCTTAAATTAAAATGAACTATTATAAGAAGTTGTGATTACTATTTTGATTGAGTAGCCTATTAAAAACTTTTTTCTAATAGTTTGCATACTGGTTTAAATAAAGTACAGTATAAGAATTAACACCGATTTAGCAAGACAGTAAAATTCCTAAAGTGCAAAAATAATGTATGTATGATGTTAAGTTCATTTAAAGAACACTTACAAGTATACTTGAAGTATAAAAACGACCAAACTAGTTTACAGAGAGTATACTTCAATATGTACATTCATAGAGTAAAAATGTGCTACAACTACGGAACTAGTAAACTATCAGTATACAATGTGTTCAATTGTGGTATTGCAGTAATATGAACAAAAACCAGTCAACTAGCTGTGTACTCAATGTTTACGATTGTTACACTTAAAGCATTCTTACAAGTATACTTTTATGAACTAAAAAGTGGACCAATTTAGTCCTCAGTAGTACTAAAATAGTACACTTTCAAGTGTACTACTAGCACGTTGATTTTGGCATGCTTTCTACAGTACATAACTGTACAGTATTTCAAATATACATAGACTTTAAGTATACTTAATAAAATGATTTTAAAGTACACTTATTTTTTTGTAACGGTGACAAAAGCAGGTAGCAAATCACGGTCCATTTCTGTGACATAAACTAACAGCTATTGGATCTATAAAATAAAACATTAAGCCTCAACATCTTGTTTCAATACACACAGGAAAGCCATTGAATACAGTCTTTAAAGGCTGTTCAATAGTGTGGGAACGCAGCTGTAAAGAGTAACGTAATAAACAACTTATCTCTGTCAGCGCATGGCAGACGCGCACACATCCACATTTATTTACTGGTTTGTGGTGGGCGACCCTTGCGAGGGTCTTCTCCAGCAAACCCACAGCCAGCAGCCACAGAATGATGGCGTACGACCACATGAAGGCTACAGCTGCTGTCTGAAACCAGGGCTCTGTCCCAAACACACACCACGAATGAAACAAACATGGTAGAACACCGCGCTCATTCCAGAAACAAAGGCCAGCACATTTTCTCATCCTCAGCACTTTTACTCAGCTGCCTTCGGTATGAGACAAGAACCACACACAGTCTGACCAGACACAATTTATGTTCTTATTAAACCGAGACGTGACAGAGTTGATGCAGAGCAAAATAACTGTAGCGCCAGTGGTGTAAAGTATTGGAGTAAATGTACTTAGTTACTTTACTTAAGTATCTTTTTGGCTACTTTGTAGTTGTACTGAGTATTAAAGATATTAGCAACTTTTACTCTCTACTTGACTACATTTTTGAACAAGTATATGTACTCTTTACTCCACTACATTTGTAATGACTAATGCAATTACACATTACATTTCACCTGGTACCCATCATTCTTTTGCGGCAGTTTATTTTTGATACAGAAGAATTAATATAGCCATTTACAAGGCATTGAAGGTACTATATCTTGTGGGTTTTGCTCTTACTTACTAAAACTTGTCAACATGGCTTCTTTATGTGAATAAAGAGTGCATTATCAATTAGGGTTAGGATAGGGTTATCAATGTCAATCGCTGGCGGTTTATGTGAAATGAGGACATGACAGCAGCTGATGATGAGGCCAAAACCAGCATGCCCAGTTTAAAAAGGCTTTGACTTTTTAATTGGACTTAACATTATTTTATTTATCCGTTATATTGAAGAAACCTTTTGAAAGAGTTTGGTTTATTATGATCACTTGAGCTTAAATGAGACTTGAGTGTTATGGTGTCCACCATGATTTGTTGCAATTTTGAGGTGTTCAGTCTTATTTTGATTTAAGAAAATAAATGTGATTGCTCTCCTCATGAATCAACTGTTTCTTGTTTTTCACTGACATGTCTCTTAAGTGTTCAAGGACTAGTGCTGCTTTGAGCCTACATTCAGTACGAGTAAAATACTCAAGTACTGTTAAATTCAGATACTCTAAGACTTTTACTGAAGTCATTTTTGAATTGGTGACTTGTAACTTGTAATGGAGTAGTTTTCGCTGCAAGGTATCTGTACTTTTACTTAAGTATGGTTTTCAGGTACTCTTTACACCACTGTGTAGCGCGCACCTGAACTAACTGCAATCTAATGATAACTACATTTGTTTGTCATATTAATATCCGTCATCTATCTTCAAATAAAATATATAAGGATGGTCTACCCTTATAATTAAAAGTACATCGAAAGTAAAAGTTTTTTTGCCTTTTTGCATTAAATACATAACTAGTATTGCTAGTCAACATTAGTGTGCTAAGACATTGACAAAATTCACATTAATAAGGTATAAACCTTTAAAACTTACAATCTCTCACTTCCACCAAAATGAATAAAACATTTCTATGACATCATTCTGCACTTCAGCCCCTCATCAAAATCTAGGTTGTGAGCTCAACTAAAGATTACTGGCTATACTTTTTACGAAGAGGAGGAGCCACTATTTTTCTGGAAATCTGAAATTGTCAATGCATTTAACAAGGTTGCAGATATCAAGGCCATTCACTGGGTCTTCAAAAGGTCCAATAGTGTCACCCAGCAAAATATTTTTTTAATATACCACAAAACTTTACGCGCACAATGTTTTTCCGTTGTGGTTGAAGTATAATTGAGTGTGATTCTGTTTTCAGAAACCGCTAAAAACATAATAAAGTACATGTATAATATAAAATATACTACAGCATTTACTATAGTAAACTACTATTAAATTCCTGTATAGATACGACCAGGGCTTTACAGGGCTGTACAGAGCGATGTCTATTACGTTACTCATATACAGTATGTGCTACAAAAAAACGGGTCTGTGCTATAAGAATAAATTATCCAGTGTAGCACGAGTGCGATACAGTTTTGCAAGTGCATTAGACAGAGCTGCGTGTCTGTGTGAAATGTGTTTGTCGTTGTGCTCGTTTGTGTGTGACATTGATCAATATCAATAAATATTAAAGTATTCTAAATAATTTATTATAGTTAACTGTCATAACATTCCTACAGATACTATACAGTAGATAGTAGATTTACCAAAGTAAATATAAAAGCATACTAAACATTTACTATAATAAACTGTCGTGAAATTCCTAGATACTACAATACATACAGTATTATTAGTAAATATTAAAGCATATTAATCATTTACTATAATAAACTGTCATGAAATTCCTAGATACTACATTATATATATATATTCCTAGATACCAAATATGTGTTTTTGAAACATTTACTACTATTGTTAATTCTGCTGAATACTATAGAATTCTACAGTATACTACAATTGACTATAGTTTACTATAGTAAAAATATAGTATACTGCAACCAAAAGTAGGCTTACTCGGTTTATCAACAACATTTCTAGTGTGAATGCATCCTAAAACAGAGGTGAGTAACTTCAGATTTAGCCCAAGAAACTGCACTTAACCCAACATCCAACTCCCTTTATTTCAAGACTCAATTAGACATTTAATTGTGCAATGTTTCAGTGTTGCTACGTCACCCGAAACACAGCTGGTGTATTGAGGATGGGTACCAAACAGCTGCTGTCCCTTAAGTGATGACCTCTAAATCGTGCAGGGCAGTACAGAGACATTTCCACGACGCAGAATAACTTCTGAAAGAATGCTCTCTGCACTTCTGTTGTTAACGCCGTGCTCCATCTGTAAGATGGAATCACTGATTGGTGCGTCTGGGAGCCCAAATGATGCTTTGAGTGCCAAACAAGCAAGCAAAAGCTGGATCTAGCCAAGAGTCTGCTCATTACATCGAGGAGAAAGACACTCAGGATAATGATGTAGCATACCACAGTCATCTGTGCTTCCTGTACACAAAAACAACAACTAAAGCTCTTCTGATGAAAACATCTTAGAAATGCCAACTGAATTCTGTTAGACCAGCAGCTAACCATTATACGACCACCGCCATAAGCCATGAAAGAGATAGTTTACCCTAAAAATAAAAATTCAGTCATCATTTATTTACTCCCATCTCATTCAACACAAAAGAAGATTATTCGAGAAATGTCTCAGTGGTCTTGTGTCCATACATTGGAAGTCAATGGAGGCTAATGTTGTTTGGTTACCAATCTTCCTCAAAGTTTTAGGCAGTTGTTGAAAGTTTTAGGCAGAGCAAAAAAAGTTTGTCAAGTCTTCAGACAGACAACACAAACTGAAGGAGCAGATTTGGACATCTCTTGGGAGCAACCTCTCCCATCATAAACCTGCCGTCACTGCAGTGGGTGGATGTCCTCTTTGTGCCAGTTATAAAGTGCCACCCATTTCCACTGACCAGTGATTTACAGTTTACACTAATCCACAGTCATCTTTCTTTATCCAAAAGGGATAATATTGGATAAGATATTTTAATATCTTTATTCTTTATTCTTTACTGACCTTAAAGGGACAGTTCACCCAAAATAGGGTAAACTGACCTTAAAAGGTCAGTTCACTTAGCCTCGTGTCATTTCAAACCTGTATGACTTTCTTTCTTATTCAGAACACAAAAGAAGATATTTGGAAAAACGTTGGTAATCGAACAACATTGAACCCCATTGACTTTCATTGTATGGACATAAAACCACTGAGACATTTCTTAAAACATCATTATACTGTAGGTTCATCTTTATATAACACAAATACAGATACGTATCAGCTCCACTAATGCTACCTGACTTTTGAAATCCAATGCTTTTGGCAGAAATGTGTCCATTGATCCCACAGCTCTTTACTTTACTTTAACTGAATAGTTGCTAAATATACAAAATCAAGTGAAGAAGCCAAGACAAACATTTTCTGCCAGGATTGCTTCCTAAATGTCACACTAGGGTGTTGAGCCATGGTCACACCAGTTGCTTAGGCACCGCAAACACAAATACACAGGTTAATCATGAATCAAACCGCTGGAAAATAACATCTAATTATTTTTGGCTTTGCTGCCAAACTAATCTCGAATCTTGAACTGAAATGGCTACAGTAAGAAAATAAAAATGTTATACATTTTTTTTTATGAAAGTTATGAATTACACATACTGTACCAAAACAAAGAATGGAATAACTTTGATGTAACTGCACTATATTAAATATATAACTACATATATGCACTATATATTTTGGGCCAAAATCTGCAAAGAAAAGCAATGATACAGTCAATATCTTCATAAAAAAGCCAAGCTGTACGGGGACTGACACATGGGAAACATGTGATAGCGCGCTGTAAAATATTTATCGTTGCCTTAAATTTGTAGGTATAATCAAATTAGCTGTATTACTTTATAGTGATGAATTGTTGCAACTTGCAAATTCAATTTCGAAAATAAAACAAAAAATACGATTGGTTGGACGATATCCAATAGTGCTGCAATGAATATTCTGATCAGACGATTCAAGTCTGATGATTCTGACGATTCACGATCACGTTCTGGTGAAAGGAAATTATTGGATGCTACCAACTCGACAAAACGGGATATTACAAATTGCCCTCATTGTAATCTATCAAAATGACGGACGGCCTTTATATTTTTTCGTCACTAGTAAAAAAATCTGTCAATGAAGGAAAACTTTCAGTTAAAGCGACCTCGGGTTCTGATTTGTGACCTACGTTTGGTGCTCTCTATACTCAAATTAAAGCTACACTACGTACTTTTTTAAAATAGACAATTTATATGATAAAAAAATCCTTCAAAGTGTTGTACACTCTCAACAAGGATGTGTCATATTATAATACCTATATTTGTGTTATGATATTTGACACATTATGTCCCTTTTGGTTGATGGTGTGTTAAATAAAAGGCACAACACAAGTTGAGTTTAATGTAACACAAATTGTGTTGTCCTATAACACACATTGTGTTGTTTTTAACACCATGGTTTTTAGAGTGTAGCATCACCTCAGCCGTTTGAAAAGTATGGAGTCAAAAGCCAGCGAGCACACACCCAATCCTTACAACAAACGCGTCCATACTGAGATCCTTTCAGCCATTTGCTTAGCAACATAAATATTACTGTATATCACAAACACTCAGTCCTTTGAAATTGATCTCACTCTCTGTAATTTACGATAAATTAATACAATATGTTTGTAATTTCCACCCCAGGCATGTTTGAACCACATGGTGAAATTATTAATTGTTTCCTAGCTTTTCAAAAACTGTCAAGAGGAACTTCAGTGACCCGTTGTCCATGTTTTCTCAGGCGAAATTGCTCTTCGACTGCTTGACCATGTAAATGCCATGATGCAATACAACTGGAATTTACACAAACTGTAATATCAGAAGTACAATGAGGGTCACAGCTGGTAATCATTGAATCTTAGTAGGTGGCATTGGATTTCTTTTGAGTAGCCCTCGAAATGTCCACTTTGGTGGACCTGTCGCTTTACGTTCTCCCTTTTATGTCCTGCAAACATATGAGAACCTGCGGGGGCCCTTATGGTCCACATATGACCTCCATTCATTTTTCAACTTAAACACTACATCATTCCACTTTCTACATCAATTCGATTGTTAAAGTTCCCAAATGAGCTAACTGGAGATGCATGCCGTCAACAGTGAAATAGCGAAACAGTGAACGCAAAGAACCTTAATTAGGGAAGATAAATAAACGTGGTCGCATACTACCAATAATTCCCTCTCAGTGATGCATTTCTCACAACTGCGACTTTAACCGACATCAACATTGTGGCATGTGAGTACAGTATGGGGTTTTTAATGTCATAAGCTACATGCAGTTTAGCGTTCCTCTGAGGGCTACGTCAAACTCGGTCGTCATAGAGAATGCAAGAATGAGCTGTAATTTCAGACATCAAACGAAAAACAGGTCATTGATAGAGGCAGCTTACAGCATTTAGAGTAAAGAGATTAAAGAGAGCTCTTTGTGTATATATGAATCACACAGTAAACGCATGTCTGAAGCCACTTATGGGATTCAGAGAACTTGAATTTCTGTTTGATTTAGCAGTGAGAATCTAAAGGAATCATTACTGGAGTGTTGAGGCCTGAAAGACACACAGCACAAGTGCGTAGCATGTAAACAGCTGTGGGGTATTAACTCAAGTATGAAGAACAGATTCCTCAAAATCACCCTCAACGCTGGGGTAACAACGCTCCATTTAAAAGACAGGGTGACAGACAAGTGAACTGTAAAAAAATGCCAACCCTTGAAAACTGAAGTTTAATTTTTAAAGCCTTTCATAAAAAATGGAAAATTCTGTTATTGTTCAATCACCCCCGTGTTGTTCTCATGACTTTCTTGTGTGAAAAATACACTATTAAAAAACAGAATGCCATAGCATAGAAGAACCATTTCTGGTTCCCTAAAAACATTTACTTTAAGAACCGTTTTTCCTTACTTTTTGCAATCTAAAGAACCTTTTTCTACTATAAAGGGCCTTTGGACTTAAATAGCTCTTTATGGAACCATTTAGCCCAAAAATGTTTTTTCTTGCACCTTTTCTTAAATGTGTAAGAGGTGAATTGTTGAAAATGAGCCCCGGCTCGTCTCTCTACGACCTTCCGTCGCAGGGATATGGACCAGTGAACCTTCGATCTTTGTCTTCGATCCAGAAAAGATGCTCCTTCCCTGGATCGGCCAGCCCGGCAGAGCGGGGGACTTCCAGGCCCGAATGGCACTAAGGTTGACAGACTGGTGCAAACCAACTTCTTCCAGGAAGGTCGTAGAGAGTCGAGCGAGGTGTCATTGGAAAGGTCTCGCCGAGCAGGGTCCATCTCCGCCGGGCACGAGCCGCTGGGACCCCCATTCCAAAGCTACGAGCGGTCAAAGTTTAGACTTTGAGGAGGGTCCAGCTCCGGCCCCCGGGGTAGCAGAGACTCGCGGACGGTGTCGTTAGAAAGGTCTTGAGCGTAGCTTTCCAACGACGCCGGTGGCCGGAGATACGGGCGGCGGAAGGCGACAGGCCGACCGCCTCGTCTTCCGGACGTCCCTGATCGACTTGGCGGGGTCGCAGCGCCTCGAGCATGGCGCAGTTCGAAATGTCTCGGCCGGGCCTTTCAAACGAGCCCTGGCTCGATCTGCTCTGCCCTCGGGTCCAGGAGCTACGACCCCAAGACCGTTCTGTTTCCGACAAGCCTGGGCTCGTCTCTCTACGACCTACCGTCGCGGAGATACGGACCGGTGAACCAACCGTCGTCGATCCGAAAAAGGTGCTTCTTCCATGACCGAATACACTAAGGTTGCTGGACTGGTACCGGCAGAATTGTGAGCGACCCGAAATGAAAGTGGTCTCATGAATGGCCATAGGATTCATTTGTCGAAAAAGAATGATGACTGGGGTTATCCAGCTCCAACATGACAAAAAAGTAGCATGAAAGTATCATAAAGATGGTCTGTGTGAAGAAATGGACCAAAACAGAATTTCGCTTTCTGAAACCTTGTATTTATATTATATATAAATATTTGACATATAAATGTATTTTTTTCTTAAAATTACACATGCATGTGTGTGTATTTATACAAACATAATTATCATACACAGTACACCAACATATATTATGTAAACAAAAACTTTTATTCTGCAAACGATTAGTCGTGATTAATCGTTACGCATCCCTATTTTTATTTTTTGCCCAAAATCTTTACTAGTCACCCTTTATGTTTATCACTGGGTTTTGCAAATAAAATCTAACCAATAAAAGTATTAAAAAGTGCTTGTCAACTTTGACAACAATGTTTTTAATCATTTAAAAAGTACAGTGTTTTCTTTTTTCCCCTGAAAAACAGCCTATTTGGACATCTGAGGTTTCAGAAGAACAGCGACGATTTGTAATTTACTAAAAACTTGACATTTGCTCTCTTTCGTACCTTTAGAAGAATAAGTGTCCCATTTGTTCAAAAGACTTGAAATACAGAACATAAGTCATGTGGTCGTGTTTTATGATACGTCTCTGGTGCTTTTTCTCTCATTTTTTACCTTTCAACCCCAGTCATCACCGTTTGTGTTCTCTGGAAGAAAGTCTTACAGGTTTGGAACAACAAGACGTTAAGTTACTCATAACAAAGCATTTCTGCTAAACTTTTCCTTTTAATATTGCACATGAAATTAAAGCGGTGGCTAAGCTACAACCCCATCTCCGATCACTTTGAATTCAATTACTAAAAAAAGTTGAGTTCAAATTCTGAAAACTCAAGTATGAATTCACTCAAAACGACTGTGAGAAGTAAAACGGATGGAAACAAAGATGCCGTTATGACTTAATGATGAAAACATTTTTTCGTCATTTTTCATTACGGTGTACCACAGAGACAACAAATCTGCATCAAACTAACAAAAGCAAACTGATGGTTATCGCAAGCCCGTTCCTCTGCCAGCGTTGTGACGCCATCGGGTGGTGGTGAGCCAAACGCTAAGCTTCGAAAGAAATATTCCCATCCACCCCAGCGCAGTGTGACCGTGCCCTTATTAGATAAGACAGTGAAGTGAGTGATGGCATTGGGAGCAGCTGGGCCGAGCGCAGAAGAGCCGGGTCACAGAGATGTCATCCACCTCACTACTGCGTCATGCTGTTTCCATGCCATACTGTAACACGGGCTACAATCCAACTGACATGATGCCTGTTGTCCATGCATTCTCACAAGCCTGCCATATATATACTGAACAAAACACCATGAGGTAAGAGATGCATTCGGTCATGATGGATTGCCTCATATTAGTATAAAAATATACACTCAGGGCCTATGCTGGGAAGACAAGCACTAAGCACAGAGGAATATTAATGTCGCTGATACCATAGTAAATCATACTTGACTTTTGCAAGTAGAACCAATGTACTCTGTAAGCACTTACTTCTGGTTTGTGCACCCCCGGTGCTTCATGAGACGTGTCGTCCAGGAGATCATCGTGGCGAGTAAGTGTGAATTCCCGGATGAAGACAGCATCGCTGTTACTGCTGACCTGAAAAAAAGTCGAATAGTCTCATTATAGTAGTTAAAAAACTGTTTTAAAAGAGAAAAAAATGATGTCATTACTTAAAATAACTTAAGTTAAAATAAACTTGAACAGTATCATTTACCATACAGGGGCCAGTTGCACATAGGGTTGGGTATCATTTGACTTTTATCGATTCCAATTCTGATTCTGCTTATTGTTTCCGATTCTCCGTTTCAATTTCAAAGTTGGATAAAAGAAATCAACTTGTAAAATTTCAATGGTAGTCAAAAGTGCCCCAGAACTTGTGGTGAAACGGATCACGGATGATCTGTACGGATCATGCTCTACGGTTAGGAAAACGCATGTGACCCGCGGATTATCTGTAAATTTATTCATCAGATAGTTTTAGCACGCACGCGCTCTCGCTCTCCATTATCTGGACGAGTACAATATTAAAGCGCATTCTCGCGTATATCTTAACTTAAACTGCTGCATAGGCAGCAATGTTCTGTTCAGTCAAAGCGCAAATGACGCGATTCATGCGCAAACGAGAATTTCATATTTATGCGCACCACTTCATATTTACATTTAGAATATACACAATAATGTTAAATAATCTGTTAAATTAATCGGTTGATATCTCCAGGGTACGTTCACACTTCATTTTTATAAAATTCTTTAACCCCATATAAGAGCCCCTATTTTTGAGCATTTTATTGATTGCAAAAGCAAGTTATAATAGTTATTATAATAATAATATAAAGTAATAAACTATGATGAGCATTTAAATTAGCCGATCCGAAAAATGTACAGATCTGTGAGTCAAAATCCGTCAAATAATCCGAACCTTGAGTTTTGTGATCCGTTGCACCACTACACAGAACTGTGTCCAACAGAACAAAGATTTTACAACGCAATTTTTCCTACTATGGTAGTCAATGGTGGCCAAGAACTGTTTGGTTACAAGTAGGGCTGTCAAACGATAAATCGTGATTAATCGCATCCAGAATAAAAGTTTGTGTTTACGTAATTTATGTCGGTATACTGTGCTAATTCATTTTGTATTTATGAACACATACACATAAATGCATTTATTTTAGAAAAATATAAAATATAACAATTAATAAACTTTTATTTAGAATTTAAATTATTTGTAAATATAAATTAATACATTTAAATATTTCCTAAATATATAGACAAGTATGTGTATGTTTTGTGTTTATAAATACAAAATGAATATGCACTGTACACAGATATATATGATGTAAACACAAACTTTTATTCTGGATGCGATTAATCGCGATTAATCGTTTGACAGCCCTAGTTACAAGCATTCTTACAAATATATTTCTCTGTTCATCCGAACAAAAACAAAATGTATACAGATTTGGAACAATTTGAGAGTGAGTAAACGAAGACCGAGTTTTCATTTTTGGGTGAACTGTTGCTTTAAGGACTGTAATGTAATATTACTGAATGAACTTATCCATAAGATAAAACTACTTTGAAGAGCTGCCATAGTATAAGTGGCTGATCGTTATTAAAAGAGGAAACAAATGTCTATTTAACAAAGCTTGAGCCGGTCGCAGCCTGCCAAACTGATAACAAGCGATTAAATAAAATTAAAAAAGAGGCTGCCAATTCAGTTTCAAAGGCACATTTTTGACGCAACCAAGCAGTGCCTGATTCTGGACAGCATACATTAGATAACGCTGAAATGTATAGCGTTTCTTAACATGTTCTGACAGCACGCTAAGTTATGGAATCAGGAAATTATTAGTGAGCCTTTGAACATTATCTGACATCAAAGAACGGCATCAAAATCCACCAATAAATTCTCAATATAAATGCATCTCATAACAAAAGCTCTGTGGGGCAGATAATGTGTGTGATGTGGGACATCGCCTCTGTCGAGCTGTAGGGTCGGGTGTGTGTTATTTTGGTGAACGACCGCATTTCAACACAATATAACGCACACACATCATTGATGTTACGGACCTCGCTTGAGCAGATTCTTGGCTCGAGATCCATTGCTATTTCCAAAAGCTGCTTTACTTTCTGTACATACATTCCATATGGCCAATTACAGTCTATTACATGAAGCGTGCATTCATATACATTACAGAGGTTTCATAGTTCAGGAGATTTGATTGAGTTCTCAGTATTGTTTCATATAAGGATCAACATAGTCTCAGATGTTATGTTTCTCCTAAAATTGCTTAAGAGAAATACAAACAGAAACAAAGGAGATAACTGTTCAAATATATAAAGAGCATCAAGGTGTTGTAGAGGTAAAACGGATTTGAGTAAAAATTGAAAGGTTGGAGTTCATATTGAGATCTTTATTATTATAAACTTTTGATTGTGGACTTGATCAATCTGAGCTCAGTTTGAGATATTGTTGAGATCTTTTGTGAAACTCTAATGGAGGCATTTGTGAGATTTCTGACTCCTTTTCTCAGGAGAAATATCTGAGATGCAAGACACTTATGTTTACATTTCTATGAAAAATAATGATATTAAAGAGATCTCATGTGATTTTTCTTTCTCATGGGTAATGTTGCGGCCACACTAGACTTTTTGTTCCATTGACTTCCATTGATACGCATGCAAATGCAGTAGATTGGAAACTCAAGCTCCTGAAAAAATGTAACATTTCGCTGCTGACCTCTGACCTGCGGAATCATATCACGAGACAATCATGTGACTAATAGAAGAATCATAGGCCACAGCGTTAACTGTGTCAGTTAGAGGAAATGCTAATAATAATAATAATAATATCATACAATCCAATTTTGTACAATACAGCTTTAAAATAACGAAAACAAAAATATTAGTAACAATGTGTTGGAATCCATGATATGTAAATAAATAAATACAATTCTGGTTGCTATGGTTGCTACAGGGCAACTGTGTACAAGTTTTACATTCTAATAGCCTAGTGTGAACACGGCATGCGTACGGTATTGAAGGCTTTCAGCAAAATGTTATTTTTTTAAAGTATCTAAGACAGGCTGGGTGTGAAGGTATTGTCAACAAAAAAATTATAAAACAAAAATAGACCGGTTGGGCAAAAATAACTCATGCAAAAAAATACAAAGACTGTTACCACTATCACTCAATTTATCAAGAGAGGCATTTGAATCTTAGACACAGCCCTTATCGAAAAGAAGTTTATTCAAGTGTGCTATACAGTAAGTATACTTCTTTTAAACTTAAAATAGAAAAGTATACTTTCAGTCTACTTCCTATGTACTTCTTAGAAATTCACTTTATGTACTTCTCAGAAATATACTTAAATGTACTCTTAAGTATACTTGATTTTACTGAGTGAAAAGTTGAAGTATATTTGGCATATACTTGTACTTAATCTTTTGACTTCTAAGTATACTTGGCTTGTACTTGTGTCTATTATTTCCCTTGAGTAGCCTATTAAATACATTTTTCTCAAAGTTAGTAGTGCTCTTCTTATTATTCAGTTTTTTTCTGGACAAAACTTTGGTGCATAACTTATAAATGAGGTGTAAAATTGATAAGTGATCTTGCATATGATGGCAGTGATGCTATCAAGCCATGCCCTAGCAATCATTTAGAGCAGGGGTTTTCAAACTGGGTCCGTGGACCCTAGGGGGGCCGCAAGAGCGAGCTAAGGGGTCCGCGGAAAACTTGATTAATTGACATAATGTATATTTTACCAAATTTATTTCTATCGTAAACATATTAATAACCAAGTGTACATACAGATTTGTGCCTTATGAAAGCGGTTGTAAATTTTATTTATGCCATTTTTTATCTCAAAATACCTTTCGCTATTTACGTTGTGCACGTGCAGTACGTTGAACGTAGCAAAATTGGCGCCGCACTGCATGTAACGCGCTCGTCAAATGATGTAAAGATTTTTGAAGAATCCCGCTACTGCAACGAGGAGTTTGTGTCAGTCTGACGCGGTGAACGCTACGCAAAAATCTAGAAAATATGACAAACATTTGGTTTTACATATACTGTACGTTAAAGCAGGGAATCGAGAGACCTCAGTGTACTCTGCCAAGAGATTCTCTCCAATGAGTGAATGGAACCATCCAATCCACCGACTATTTTAAACATAAGGAAATGTGTTTCGCTATAGGCAGGTTAGTACTTTTCAGCAGCAAGCATCGCTCCCTGATATGAGTTTAAAGGCATCCTATTTGGCATCCCTCCACATTGCCCGTGCTAAAAAGCCGCACACAACTGGCGAAACATTATTATTACCAGCTACTAAAGACATCGTCAGGGATTTATTGGGAGAGGACACAGCATGAAAGGTAGATTCTGTGCCTTTGTCGGACAATACAGTGAGCAGACGCATAGGTGACACGGCCAGTGATATTGCTTCGCAAATTTTAGAGCAACTGCGAGACTGAATATTTTGCGCTGCAGCTGGATGAAAGTACCGACGTAGCAAATCAAGCACAACTTATGCTTATGGTCTACATTCGTTTCCTCGGATGGGACAGATTTATCGAGGAACTTATGTTTTGTAAACCCCTTGAAGGCATAACCACAGGACAGAGAGAGTTTCTCTGTGGTGAAAAGACAGAACTTGCCAAATGTTTTGAAGATGACTCGTGGATACTAAAGTTGTCATGCATGGCAGATTTTTTCCAACATCTCAATGTCCTCAATCAGAGCATGCAAGGGCACAATGTGTACATACTGAATGCACAAGATAAGGTATGCGCATTCACACAGAAAATATCTCTGTGGGAAACCAAACTGCAGGAGGGAGTTACAGACATGTTTCCTCTCTTTACCTAAGAGTGCATCTCCTCCACTGCTGACAACATCGTGCCCATAATCCAGTCTCACCTGTCACACCTCAAGTATGGCAAGCCGAATTAGCTTTTAATCATTCTCAGGATATGCATTTTTTATATCAACAATTCAATTTTTACTAGTAAAAATTATAATTCTTGATATCAACAATGGAATTTCTACTAGTAACAATTACTATTTTTGATATCAGTAATTACATTTTCACTAGTAAAAATGTGAATTCTTGATATCAGCAATCACGTCATCACTCGCAGAAATGTGTATTCTTGATATCAAAAATTGAATTTCAACTAGTAAAAAACGTAATTCTTGATATCTGTAATTGCATTTTTACTAGTTAAATATCACAATAGGCTGCCATTCAAATTCAATTTCAGATATCAATAATTCATTTCTTACATGTTAAAAATCTTATTTCAGATATCAGAAATGCAATTCTTACTAGTAAAAAACATAACTTTTGATATCAATAATTGTGTGGTTACTAATGATAATGTCTATTCTTGATATCAACAATTGAATTACTACATGTAAAAATGCCAATTTATGATATCAAGAATTACATTTTCACTAGTGACAATGTTAATTCTTGATATCAACAATGTGATTGTTACTACTAAGAAAGCCATTTTAGATATCTACAATTACTCTTAGATTTAATGATATCTGAAATGCATTTCCTGATATCAGAAATACCAAATGCAACATGTTAAAATTCATTTACAGATATCAAGAATGAGCATATCAACTAGTAAAAATTGAATTCTTGATTTCAAAAATTATGTTTTTTACTAGTAAAAATTGCATTACTGATATTTGAAATAAGATTTTTAACATGTAAGAAATTAATTATTGATATCTGAAATTGAATTTGAATGGCAGTCTATTGTGATATTTAACTAATAAAAATGCAATTACAGATATGAAGAATACACATTTCTGTGAGTGATGACGTGATTGTTGATATCAAGAATTATAATTTTTACTAGTAAAAATTGAATTGTTGATATCAAAAATGCATATCCTGAGAATGATTAAAAGCTAATTCGGCTTGCCATACTAAAGGGCTATTTTAAACAATACTTCCCTGATTTGAACGACACCCACCTGGACTTTGTTAGAAACCCATTTGCACCAGGGGTTGGCACTCATCTGGATCTAGCAGAACAAGAGCAACTGATTGACTTGACAAATGAAGGAGAGATGAAAACAAAGTTCCAAAGCCTTTCTATGTCAAGAGTTTTGGATGTCTGCTAGAAAGGACTACCCTGCTTTGTCTGAAAAGGCAATAAAGTGTCTTTTACCTTTCGATACAACCTACTTGTGTGAAGCTGGATTTTCAGCACTGAAAGTACTTCAGTCCAAGCACAGAGCCCGTCTGGATGTTGAAAATGACATGCGCCTAGCTCTCACTAAAATAAAGCCACGCTTTGACAAACTGTGTAGGAGCCACCAGGCTCATCCATCCCATTAGGAGTTTTTGTATCAGTGAATGTGGTGTTTGTTCGATTTGATTCACATGTTTTAATGCAAATGACCATCTGTGATTAAAAAGTTTGAAAACCCCTGACTTAGAGCACCCTAGAACCCACCTTACAACACCTTTGCAATGACCCAGAATGCCTTAGCAACACCTTAGCAACCACCTAAAAACACTTAAGCAACCAAGTGCCACGTTTTGCCACAGCAAGTAAAGTTTATTATTAAGTTAATAGTTTTACGTACTTCAGAATCTTCATATTTTCTTCTAGTTTTTCACACTGTCTTATAGTTTACACAGGAACAAGTCTGATTTGGGTTGGAATAAAATAAATACAAATGTGTGGAACTTAAATGCTTGCTTTAAAAAATTATTTATTTTGATTTGACATTCTTTCTTTTCGTAGTTTAACTAAGCAAGGACAACTCTGAATTATATGACGTGATTAAACTCAACATCTTCATTTAACTGTACTTACAAGTGTAAGTTACATGTGTGTATTGGTACTGCTCGTGCGCAGTTACGCAGTTCAACCTGTAGGTGGAGTCCATCTGAATACTGACGGAGTGAATGAAAGTGAAGACGCACGGTGAGGTATGTTGGTGCTTTTCTAGCATATTTTTTTTATCACTTAAGGGCTTAATTTTCATTGTTCAACGACATAACAGTAATGTTAAGTGAGTTCCACGTTAACATTACGTGACAGGACTGTAATAAAAATTCTCCACTGTGTTGAACTGAGATTAGCAAACTAGCAACTGCTAATTGTTTTGATTATTTGTAGATGAGTTAATGTTGCTATGGGTATAATCTAGACTAGTAGGAAGATTAAAACATAATTTCCACAACTAGTGATTTGCATTGGTATGGTAAATGTGGTCTGTTGTAAATGTTTGATTTATAAATAGCTTTTAGTATTACTCCATAGACTGGATTATGTAGACTAATTTTCACTTTCATTTGCAGAAGTTGGGTGCTGAAACAAGTGGAAGTATACATAAGTGGAAGTTTTTCATCCTTACAGAACTGTGATTGTGTCAAACCCAATCACCTGTCGGAGAGAGACAGTCAAGTTTCTCAACACATATATGATATATGCTCTGTTATATGTCAAAAATATATATGCCTGTAACAAATATTTTGTACAGTTATTGCATGTGACCACAAATGAATGTTTTGACTCTCTTTGGTTATTATTTTTTGTATTTACCATATAGAAAAGTTTTCTATTTATTATGTCTATTGCATCATTTTCTGTTTTATACTTCTGTCACTACTTATTATATTAATATACTTATGATATTAATATGTATTTGTAAAGCTGTGAAAGATTTAAATCCTGCTATAGAAATACATTTGAATTGAAGAAAATTGAATTTACTTTATTTGTTGGTTTAGCTTTCTACAAAATCTGATACGTATGTGTTTCCTAATATTTTCCTAGTAAGGTGAACACTAATATGTTAATGTAATTAATGATTTTGAGTCACCTGTACGTGTACAGTTAGAGGTATATTACAAGTGTTTCAAGTGCAAAAATAATATCTAAATAGTATGTTCATAAAAATAGTAGTTTACTAAGAATACACCTTGAAGAGTACTTACAAATGTACTACAAGTATTGATCTAGTTAACTATCAGTATATCTGCAAGTTCACCTAAAGAAAGGTTACAAACATACTTTAAATAATTTAGTAGTTTACTGAGAGTAAACTTTAAAGTGTACTTTTATGAATGACAACTGTGCTACAAGTAATGAACTAGTAAACTACCAGTACACCTAAAGATAACCTACAAGTACACTTGCAGTATAAAAAATACTTAACTAATAGTTTACTGGGAGTAAACTTCAAAGTGTACTTTCATAGACTAAACGTGCTAAAAGTATTGAACTAAACTATCAGTATACCAACAAGTTTACATGGAGTATAGTTGTAGTACAAATGAAAACCTAATTGTAAACGTGTTGTGTACTCTAAAGTTTACTTCTGTTACACTTAAAGTATACTTTTATAAACTAAAAAGTGGGCCAATTTAGTCCCAAGCGGTATTCAAGTAGTATACTTTCAAGCATACTACTAGTCCATTGATATTAGTATACGTAATACATAAAGTATACTTAAAAATATACTTGAACTTTACTTAAGTATACTTAAAAAATGAACTTGAAGTATACTTCTTTTTGATAAGGGAGTTTTCAGTCTGTTCGCTGTGTGTGTTGGGTCATAGTCAATCCTAAAATGATTTCCTGTTGGCTACATATTAAAAGCCTTGAAAATTCTTCAGCAAATATTTTTACGAACAATCGTTGCAGTGACACAGACACAATATCCCCAACTGATAAGAAAGTGACTGCCTGGTTCTGTATCAATCAATCATCAGGACTTTATCTGAATCGAGGCGGGTGCGGAGTGAATTCTGGCTGAACTGAAGCCTAATGATGCATGGTAGCCAAGTGTTCTTCTGAGTGTTTAAAACAAATCAATCAAACTCTTCTGCTAAAGAAAACAAGACGCTTGTCAAAAAGAGATGTCATGGGGCTTGTACTCTCTCCAGACCCAGACACTGAGCCGGACGTCTTCTTGACAATATTAGAACTGGACCACCATGTGTCACATCCTAATATTATTTCCATAATAAAATAACAACAATATAGTTTTCAAACTACAAACGCTAAGACATTTAAAATGATATGGTGTCTTAAGATAATCTGGAGAGCCACTTGTTTACCTGACTGAAAATGTTCAAATGTTGCTCTTTTATTGCTCAGGAGATTTGATGGAGTTCTCAGTTATGTTTCATGTAAAGGGACAGTTCACCCAAAAATGAAAATTCTTCAGGTTTTTAAATTTCTTTGTTCTGCTAAACACAACGGAAGATATTTGGAAGAATGTCAGTAACCAAACAGATCTCATACCCCTTTGACTCCTACGGTATTTACAGTATTTTCCAAACTATGGCAGTAATGGGGTGTGAGATCTGTTTGGTTTCTAACATTCTTCCAAATAGCTTTCTCTTTGTTCATCAGAACAAAGACTTTTATACAGGTTTGGAACAACGTGAGCGTGAGTAAACGATGACAGAATTTTCATTTTTGGGTGAACTATCGCTTTAAGTATCAAGATGTTTCTCCTAAAACTGCTTAAAAATTAGACAATTCGTCGCCTTGGCATTATAAGGTTCTATCTGACCTTTTTGTCAAAATTGAGTTATTCACATAATGTTGGTTTTATCTATAAAAACAAATGGCATGCAAAAACTTTACAGCTCAATACACCTACCTCAAAACTCCTCAGAAAACAGATACATACGTATAAATCCAGGGCTATGAATTTATATATTAAATGAGTATGGAGGTGTAAAATGAATGTAGATTGTATAGGCAAAATAAAATAAAATTAACCTTTTGCTCCAGGTAATAAGATACAACCGCACATCTAGGAATTAGTTTCAGGTTTGTTGATCATGTTAACATATCGCTGCTGTCCTTCTGAAACCTCGTATCTCCAACGATATTAGATAGTCTAACAAATCTAACATTACCTGTACACGTATTAGACTCAAAACCGTAATAAAGCGAGGTCTATATGCCAGCAGAATTAATTCATTCTTCTCCAGTAATATTGCATTTCAAAGCACAAGACGGGCACACGGAGAGAGAAGAGGAAGTGAACCCAGGTCAGATTGGGGACTTCAAAAGAACATAATCAACTATAATAACACCAATCTGATATTATAATTGCTCTTTCCCGCTGAGAGGTGCCAGCTCAATGGCCAGGGGGAAAGAAAAGTCAAGACTACATAAGATGCACATGCCCACTCTGGGATTCTGTTTCATGCGTGGCCACCTAATAAGATCTACTTTGGTGTTTTGATAACAACACCCTCTTTTCCACACCGCTTCTGGGGTTGTAAAGAATGATATTTTCATGGGGATCAGTGGCCGCTTTCATTGGAAGGGTGGGAGGGAGAGGAAAGCTCTAGTGACATTTACTGACCTCCCGTTCCTCGTGCTTTTCTTATTTAACTTTTTCCTGCAGGGAAAAAGGTAAAAACAATACACACGTTTGTGCCACGATCGCTCTTAGCGAAGCTTGATCTATTTTAAAAAGGGAAAACCAACTTTTCAAATCTATGTCTGCATTGTTTGTTGACACACGCTTCCCCGTGGAGGAATCTATAGGAAGAGTTTCCACATGTATAGTTATGGAAATATATCACGATTGGGCACAAAGGCTTATCCTTGAAGTATGTTTGTTAGTGCAGACAGGTCAGGGACGGTGGTAATTATTGCACTGATAGGGTTTACTTCTCTTTCATTTGACAGGTTTTTGGCTGCCCAGAGGCAACATTACACCCTTTGGTGTGAAATCTCTCCTGGTTGCAATTAGCACTTCAAGCATTACGCTTGAGAAACCGAGGTGCCGCTCCTCCAAGAATGACCACGGCAAAATAATAAAAGCGTTTTCATCACCTTCTCCTGTTCTTGACAGGTTGTTTGATTATTTTCTCATTCTTCTGGAGTGTTTGAAGATATACTGCTTCTACATGTGCTTGTGTTTCCCCTGATCATTGCAAGAAAGAAAAATTGTAATTCAACACAAAAAATTATATATTAGCTGCTTTTTAATTAATATCTTACTCTGTAAAATGGATCTGAATAGAAAAGTACCAATAGTATCAATAGATTGATATTTTTTACAAAATTTTAAAAATCAAACTAAAATTCAATTTTTTTTCCACACTGGCAGAAAAAAAGGTTTAAATTTCCACCTTTTCTGGCGCTGGGGTGCAGTGACGTGCGGTCAGGGGAGGCAGAGCCTCACTTGTCATCATGAAAAAAAAATTGAATAATGATAATATAAAATAAAATTTAATAAATGAAACCTGTTCTATAAATTTGTTTTCTGTATGATTCCAATAATTTGATCATTTTTATAGTCAAAATTACGGAATCCGCTAGGTGTCACCGTGCTGCAACGGAAGAAAACACATCCAAACCGAAAAAACACCAGCAAATTCAGAAAGCATCTTCATTAGTTTGGCGACACGTGCCCTGCAAATTCTCGCAACACAAACAAATACAGAAAGGCGCTGCAAATTCTCGCAACTGTTGCAAGGACGAGAAGAGGAAGAGATGAGGAAGAGAGAAGAGGAAGAGATTAAGAAGAGAAGAGGACGAGATGAGGAAGAGAAGAGAAGAGGAAGAAGAAGAGATGAGGAAGAGAAGAGGAAGAAGAAGAGATGAGGAAGAGAGAAGAGATTAAGAAGAGGAAGAGAATAGATTAAGAAGAGATCAGGAAGAGATGAGGAAGAGAAGAGATTAAGAAGAGGAAGAGAAGAGGAACAGAGAAGATGAGAGATGAGGAAGAGAAGAGGAAGAGAGAAGATGAAGAGATGAGGAAGAGAAGAGGAAGAGAGATGAGGAAAAGAAGAGGAAGAGAGAAGAGGACGAGATGAGGAAGAGAAGAGGAAGAGANGAGATGAGGAAGAGATGAGGAAGAGATGAGTAAGAGAGAAGAGGAAGAGAGATGAGGAAGAGAAGAGGAAGAGGACGAGATGAGGAAGAGATGAGGAAGAGAGTAGAGGAAGAGAGAAGAGATTAAGAAGAGGACGAGATGAGGAAGAGAAGAGATTAAGAAGAGAAGAGGACGAGATGAGGAAGAGAAGAGGAAGAGAGATGAGGAAGAGATGAGGAAGAGATGAGGAAGAGGAAGAGAGGAAGAGAGATGAGGAAAAGAAGAGGAAGAGAGAAGAGGACGAGATGAGGAAGAGAAGAGGAAGAGAGATGAGGAAGAGAAGAGGAAGAGAGAAGAGGACGAGATGAGGAAGAGAAGAGGAAGACATGAGGAAGAGGAAGAGAAGAGGAAGATGAGGAAAAGAAGAGGAAGAGAGAAGAGGACGAGATGAGGAAGAGAAAAGTTTAAGAAGAGGAAGAGATGAGGAAGAGATGAGGAAGAGAAGAGGAAGAGAGATGAGGAAGAGAAGAGGAAGAGAGAAGAGGGCGAGATGAGGAAGAGAAGAGATTAAGAAGAGAAGAGAAGAGGACGAGATGAGGAAGAGATGAGGAAGAGATGAGTAAGAGAGAAGAGGAAGAGAGATGAGGAAGAGAAGAGGAAGAGGACGAGATGAGGAAGAGATGAGGAAGAGAGTAGAGGAAGAGAGAAGAGATTAAGAAGAGGACGAGATGAGGAAGAGAAGAGATTAAGAAGAGAAGAGGACGAGATGAGGAAGAGAAGAGGAAGAGAGATGAGGAAGAGATTATTTATCCGACCGTTTTCAATTTGTAGCAATAAACAATGAGGTGTCACGCAAATCGCAAGTCCAGTACGGTGTACCACAGGGCTCAGTCTTAGGGCCTCTGCTCTTCGCATTATACATGCTACCTCTAGGAGATATAATAAAGCGACACGGAGTTAGCTTTCACTGTTATGCTGATGATACTCAACTTTATATTTCCTCGAAGCCTCATGAAACACAGCAGTTCCATCGAATAATGGAATGCATAGTCGATATAAAAAACTGGATGAGTAACAACTTTTTATTACTGAACTCGGACAAAACGGAAGTGTTACTTATTGGACCGAAAACTGCTATAAGTAACAACCAAGAATACTGTTTAACTATTGACGGATGTTCCATAAAACCCTCGTCGTCAGCAAAGAATCTTGGCGTTCTATTCGATAGTAATCTGTCATTTGAGAGCCACGTCGCCAACACCTGTAAAATTGCGTTTTTCCATTTTAAGAATATATCTAAACTACGTCATATGCTGTCAATCTCAGATGCAGAGAAGTTAATTCATGCATTCATGACATCAAGACTAGATTACTGTAATGCACTGTTAGGTGGTTGCCCTGCAGGGTTATTACAAAAACTCCAATTGGTCCAAAATGCGGCAGCTCGAGTTCTTACACGTACAAAAAAGTATGAACATATTAGCCCGGTTCTGTCAACCTTGCACTGGTTACCTATAAAGCATCGCGTTAACTTTAAAATCTTGCTTATTACCTATAAAGCCTTACATGGTTTAGCTCCTCAGTACTTGAATGAACTCCTTTTGTATTACAGTCCTTCACGTGCATTACGCTCTCAGGCGTCCTGTCAGTTGGTAATACCTAGAATTTCAAAATCAAGTGCAGGTGGTAGATCCTTTTCCTATCTAGCGCCTAAACTTTGGAATAGTCTTCCCTGCACTGTCCGGGAGGCAGACACACTCTGTCAGTTTAAATCTAGACTAAAGACGCATCTTTTTAATCTTGCATACACTACTCTTCCATAATATAAATCTTTAGAGGGTTTAGGCTGCATTAGTTAGATCAACCGGAACCAAAAACACAACTGATGTACTTGTTGCATCAAAGAGTACAGAACAGTACTCTACTCTCAGCCAGTCTTGTCTCATTGTTCCAAGGTTACCACAGCGAGCAGGATGCAGTTCATGGCCTGACCTGATGGTAGAGCGGAGAATGGGAAGTGGGGACCTGACAAGAGCTGAGATGATAGAGCTGGATAAAGAAGGACGCGGTCTCTTGACATGTCTTCACCACAAAACTTCAAATGCTATTAGATTATTAATGATAATCTTAAACTATAATTTATTTTATTATTAAGTTTATTTATTTTATTTAGCCTTGTTGTGCAAGTTCTCTGGAGCTTGTGCAGAGGCAGCAGCTTTTGCCAGAGGGGAACTGGAATCCCCTGGGGGCCTGGAGTTCTCCTGAGGTTTTTTTTCTCGATTAGAGTTTTGGGTTCCTCGCCACCGTTTGCATACTGTTTTTGCACTATCTGCCTGACCGGGGGGGCTGCTTTAGAATTTAAAGTTTTACTTAATTAATATTGCATATAGGAATTTATTATCTGTTATATTTGACCTGTGCTTCCTCTCCTTTATCCTAATGTGTGCTCTCACTGAGCGTGTGTGTGTGTGCGTACTTGTCTGTGTACGTACGTGTGTGTGTGTGTTGTGTGTGTGTGTGTGTGCGTGCGCATCCGTGTGTGTGAGTGTCTCTGTGTCTGTGTGTGTTGGTGCGTGTTGTGTGTGTGGAGTGTTTTGTGTGTGGGTGTGTCTGTCTTCTGTGTTTTCAACCTTTTCTTGTTTTTGCAGGTACAACTTTGATTGTTTTGCTTGTAGTCAATGTGTCTCATGTACAGCTGCTTTGTAACAATGAAAATTGTAAAAGCGCTATATAAATAAAGTTGAGTTAGAGAAGAGAAGAGGACGAGATGAGGAAGAGATGAGGAAGAGAGAAGAGATTAAGAAGAGGATGAGATGAGGAAGAGAAGAGATTAAGAAGAGAAGAGGACAAGATGAGGAAGAGCAGAGGACGAGATGAGGAAGAGAAGAGGAAGAATAAGACATGAGGAAGAGAAGAGGAAGAAGAGATGAGGAACAGAGAAGAGATTAAGAAGAGAAGAGGACGAGATGAGGAAGAGAAGAGGAAGAGAGATGAGGAAAAGAAGAGGAAGAGAGAAGAGATGAGGAAGAGAAGAGGAAAAATAAGAGATAAGGAAGAGAAGAGGACGAGATGAGGAAGAGAGAAGAGGACGAGAGAAGAGAAGAGGAAGAGAAGAGGAAGAGATGAGGAAGAGAAGAGATTAATTAGAGAAGAGGACGAGATGAGGAAGAGAAGAGGACGAGATGAGGAAGAGAAGAGATGAGGAAGAGATGAGGAAGAGAAGAGGACGAGATGAGGAAGAGAAGAGGAAGAGATGAGTAAGAGATGAGGAAGAGAAAAGATTAAGAAGAGAAGAGATGAGGAAGAGAGAAGAGATTAAGAAGAGGAAGAGAAGAGGAAGAGATTAAGAAGAGGAAGACAAGAGGAAGAGATNAGAAGAGGAAGAGAAGAGGAAGAGAGAAGAGATTAAGAAGAGGAAGAGATGAGGATAAAAACAGTATAATGTGATTTTGTGATTCTGCTTCCTCAGACAAACAGTCCCTGTCAAGAGACGTTCATCTTTTCCTCTACATACCTTTTATAGCAAAGGCATCTCCTTCGAGTGATCCAGTGGTGTAAATCAAAGTAGTGCGTGACCCGCAGATACCTCATTGGTGCCAGTCTGCCTGATGACAAAATCATTCAAGGCCGTCCTGAATTTTCACCTCTCAGGAGCAGATAACAAGATCCTCATCTGGACATGAGCTGTGGAAGGAGGGAGGAACCTGAGGTTGTGATAACTCGATCCTCCCTGTGTCCACACGTCCTTTTACCTCATCTGTCTACTTACCCAATAAAATTCCTAAAGGGCTTCTGTACTGTAAAATATGTCCGCTGTGCACCTCTTGACTGTCTGTCGCCTGTGTGACTCTTCAAGATGGCATTTTGATTTACTGTAGAGTAGGTGCCTAAATAGGTCAACACCAAAAGTCACATCTAAAGACTATTCAAGTGATAGTTCAGCCAAAAATAAAAATTCTGTTATCATTTATTCACCCTCTTGTATGTTTTTCCTTCAGTGGTTTTGTGTTCATTCAATGGAGGTCAATGGAGGGGTCAATACTGTTTGGTTATAAATATCTTCTTTTGTGTTCTGAAGAAGAAAGAAAGTCATACAGGTTTGAAATGGCATGAGGGCGAGTAAATGATGACAGGATTTTCATTTTGGGGTCAAATATTCATTTAATGGCCTGTGTTGATGTGTATGACATTCACGAGGAAGCAAAACACAATACTGATCGAGATTGATCACAATTGATCAATAAAATGAACCAAAACATTGCTCACGTAAAGACCAGGAACATTAAGAAGACCACGATGAACCAAACGATCAAACAGGACCAATTATCTTGCCTATAATACGAACAGTGTGTATACATTGTGCTTATACAGATTTAAAATTCAAATTTATTTGCTTTTGTCAGGTACTGTATGGAGATTACTGAAACCTAAATAAGTCATGGACACTTCTGTCAAAAAAAAGGAATAAATGTGATCTAAGTAAGCCTTAGTAAGACTATTCCAATATTCCTGTAAAAATGTTTAACTTCTGTTCTACCACAACTTTTATTTCTTCATTTCTGTAATGAACCCAATTATCTGAATCCCTTGCCTTATTTAGCAAGTAGTCATTTAAAAGTCATTTATTTCTGAACTTTCGGCTCGTCTCAGATGGAAAGAAAAACTGCACCGGTAGTTTTAAAACACTCTGTTTTATACTCGAAATACATATACACACACACGACACGACCGCAATATTTGTCCATCAAGTGTTTCCAGTACGGTCATACGGCTCTCTGATGGAGGTTCATGGGTCAGGTTTGTGTCTCCAGCTACCACACACAACCACAGGCTTCCTGTTTTTGGTAGACGTGATGAAGTCCAGAGCACTGAATGTGAGACAGGACCTCGACCCGGTCTCAACACATCACTAACAGAGACTGAAGCCGTCACATCAGCCGGTGTTACTGACTAACACAAAGGTCTGTAGGTCCGATTATTAGTATAAGAGTAACAAAGCAAATAACTCTTTATTACTTTATTATTAGGGCTGTCAAGCGATTCAAGTCTTTGATCTAATAAATTACATACATTAATATGGCGATTAATCTAAGTAATTACGAATTATTCACACATCAAGTTTGTCTAAGAAATTACCCCCAAAGGAAAAATTTTAAGTCGTTATTATGTAAAGAGACATTACAAAAAGTAGCTTCAGAAAGAAATATTTTGATTCAACGTTCAACTTTTGGACCATGAGGATAAGTAAATGATTTGTGATTTTTTTGGGGTAAACCATACTTAATGTTTTTAATTAAAATGGAAATATTTTAAAATTACACTCTAAATAAGAAAGTAACACCGTGTCGACGAAACTGGTGTGACGCAATACGACAAAAAGCTTTTTATTAATAGGTTTGTCGTGTCCAGTCACGCCGCATCCAGTGTGGACAAAATGTTTAAGTTGAATGGGTTCTAATGCGTTCTATTTGTCTTTTGTCGCGTCACACCGCGCTTCCGGTGTAGACACAGTGTAAAACTGCCAGTAGGTGGTGGTAAATGTCGTTTGATTTTAACTCATTCGTTCGTTCGTTTGATTTGTTCAAACTGCTAATTCATTCAGAAGTCCAGATTTGTTTAAAACCGTCACTGTGTGTGACGTGTTGCTGAGAGACGAACAGTTTTGCTTTGTCTTAAAAATTTTGTTGGCAAAACTGAGCAAAAACAAGACAATATTGTCTAAAATAATGATTTTATTGAGAATGATTATTGAGCTGTTGTATAAAATCAACATCACATTTACACTCGTTATATTTGGAACAAAAACAGCCCTCAAGATATTGTGCTCGTTACTTGTGTGCTACAGCTTAACTAATATATAAGTTGTAAATACTCAAACGAGGCATTTTTGCCCCCATATCTTAAATTTTAGGGACATTCTGACTGCATTCTATAGGCTTCATCATCAGAAATTTAGTACTGGTGCATCTCTGCATTTGAGCTATTTACTACTTTTGACAGTATGGTTGTATTAGAGTACAGTACAGTAAAAGTTGTTAAGTGTTATTTAATAGCTTTTATAAACAAAAAGTTCAATAATTCACAAAAAGCAGAAACAACTTCTATGTCAAACTCATCAAACCGCCTGTTCCTATGCTCAGGTAATGATCTCAGATTAAATGGTCAATTGCACAGAACGTCTTATATTTCTCTGAAACACACTGACTGCTAACTGACCCGTGTCAAAAACGTATAACTTTGCCAGTACAGGACGAACATGTGTGAACTGAAGCGGTCTATCTGCATGGTGCAAAGATGTGGAACCCAAGGCTCCGGGTTTTCCTCTAACTGCTCACACGGGACACATAAAGAGTGCAAATGAGAGTCAAATCCAGTAAAGTCTCTGTTCGAACAAACCGTCTCGCTCCAAACCTGAGCCTCAATTTCCAGACCATGCCACACTAAAGTGAAGGTGCTGAGAGGTTCCACAGCTCCCGAGGGCTTGAGGGGATTCAGTGTGACTGTGCTGAACCCTGTAAGATCTAATAAAACGACCCACACAAACATCTTCAGACAGACGTCATGAAAATGAGTGATTTGTGCTTTTCCACATCCTCAGAGAGGAGAAAAGCCCACGTGGAGCCAGACTAAAAGAAAATCATTTTCAGACTGTTAGATGCTGACTGTACCTGTCATAAAGGGACACCGGGTCATTACAGAGCTCCTTTATGAAAATTACCTATGGTTTTATTATAGCAAGTGTAGTATTCTTAACTCCGCAAGTGACTGACAAAATTTAAGCAACAGACACAGATATGAACTGTTGTAATGTGTAGTTTAAAATGAGTCTGTGCTTTGTTTATTATTATTCGTTATTATTTTATTTCATTATTCATCAGTTGATTACTGTACACTCTAATAAATACTGTGTTATTTTCTACCCAGCACTAGGTCAAAAAGGGACAAACCCAACTGTTGGGTTGAAAAATAAGCCAATTATATCAAGTGCAAACATCTTCTGGGTTTCTTTAATCCAGTGGTTGGGTTAGTTTCTTTTTGAGAGTCAGGGGTGGCACCACTACTCCAAAAGTGGTGGGGCAAATTTTGATACTTTAAAATGTAATAAAATCAATAACGTTCAACTAAATTGCATGTGGCACAACAAATGCAAGCAGAATGCAAATCAAATAAATATTATTGAAATGAATAAGTCGAGCATCTATTGTCTAAAATGCTGGGGTCAAATGCCAGCTCGCCCCCATTGCTCCAACGGCCTTGTTGAGAGTGTTTATTTTAAGTTGTTCTGTGTTTTGGTTAACCAAAGACAAATTTCTACTGTGGTGGACAATAAAGATCTATTCTATCACTCTATTCTATTCTATTCTATTCTGATTAATTACAAACCATTGGCCGATTACAAACCTTTTTTTTACAAATATCATTGTTAACTTATGCTTACTATATCAAACTTGTGGTAACCAGGATTAACCTAACTATATTTGTGTGGGTGTTATATTTAAAGTAAAACAAGAAAAGGGCTGATTGAAGGATGGAATTATGAAAATGTGCAACTAAAGAACTAGAAAAGCTAAACTTCTCAAATAAGGTCAGATAAACAATTTTAGAAATATGAATTTTCATGAAATTCATACAGCAAATCTGCCAGTCTTTGTTTATCCATTCAAGATTTAATCCTATCTTATTTACAGCATATGGTAGTGAAAACTATTCTATGTCCATTATAAAAAGGTTCAATAAGTTTGGGACATCTAAGGTCAAGTCACAAAGAAACTGCACCATCATGCCATTAGGTTGAACATGTTCTTGCCAATAGTGTTCAATGGCCACACAAGAGGAATGAGATGAGACACTGCGCTGACATAACCGCTCTGTTTCTGATTATCCGCCTAGTTTCAATCTTCAATCACACCCACATACCACAAAAAATACCACTGGTTTCCATGACTACGGCCATGACCGATGATGAGTGACTTGTAGATGTGACAAATGATGAATGATTTACAAAGTGTTCTGAGTTTGCACATACTGAGCCTCTTCGAGGGAATCCAAACTCTTCATCATTCCAAACCGTGGCTCTAACAACATTATAGATGAGTCTACCGCACCGCTGTCCCGGCTCAACACCATGCCAATGTGTGCCAAGAACGCTGTGTGCGAGGGAAAATCTAATTAAGTTTTTTTTTGGTTGAGGTGGGGTTGAAGGGTTGGGTGGCGTCTCTCGAGCAGCAGATGTGGGTGCGTTACGTAAAAAGTTACCCGATTTACTGCCCAAGAATCTGGAGAAGCAGAAATAAGAAGCGTGACACAATGCTGAGGACTTACAATGTTTGATTCGTTCTCTGCTTGACATTTACAGAGCTTCTGAAAAAACACTTCTCTGTGTAAAGCTGTTTATTGTACATAAAAATTTAAATCTCACGAACAAAGATTGAAGAACATTATAAGTATTGGAGCAAAATACAGCATGAGGCCTCCTGGGAAAGTCACTCTTTTCTTTCTACAGAGGCATTCAAGGCTACAACCCTGTCATGTTGATCACGTTGATTCAATGTTCTAGTATATTCTTTAAGTTAATAAACTACAGATAACCCCTGGCACAAAACATCCGGCACAGGCCACTTCACCAGCTATTACTTTTGACAACTTGAGGTGTGCCACGGACTTAAAAGTCACAAGCAAACAAAGACTTCAAACATGTATGTGTACAAAACATTCCTCATATTTAAAAACTGTGACATTATAACAAAGGAACACTGGGGAATGTGAAACACACATCCAGAGAAACAATTCCACACATTAACTTGTGCGTAAAGCCACACAAACAGTTGTCGGCATGGCAAAAAGACCTAAAGAGTTCTGTCATTACTTACTCACCCTCGTGTCATTCCAAACTCATATGACTCTCATTTTTTTGCGGAACACAACTGCATTTTGATACAATGAAAATCTACAGCATAGGAACTATAGGGACTTCTAAGCACCATATAAGAAGTCCATATGACTCATGACCATATTCTATCGTAGGTCATTTAAAGCCAGATTTTATTTTTAAATGATTGTAGATTATGTCAATTTAATAAATCATAGTTGCTAAAGTTTAACTTTAGGTACAAAGCAGCTTGGAGATTTTTGGATGGAAAGTCATATCAGTTTGAATGAGGGTTAGAAAATGGCGGTGTTCTTATTTTTGTGGGTACAAATATCACACCCGAGCAATACCATATGAAAAATATGACTTCTGCTGTTCGTCTTTACACTACTGGTTGACATTGAAATTGAATATATCGTCGCTGTTCTTCCCTAGATGTCCAAATTCACTGTTTTTCAGGAAATGGAAAAAACGCTGTACTTTTTCAATGATTAAATACTCTTTTTAATACTTTTTATGGGATAGATATTCGCAAAACTAGGGGGTATTAGAAGGACAGCAGCAATATATTGCCATTAAGAATAATTCATAATTCTATTTTAACAACAAATCAGTTCACTGCTAAAAATTAACACATGAAGCTCAATGTAGAATTAAAGCAAAACGTTGACAGTTTCCAACAAATCATTTTATTTGCTTATATATATATATATATACAACAAATACGGAGGTATACCTGAGTTTTTACTATAGTAAAAAAATGTAGTATAATGTAGTATATTACAGTAAATATTAGGGATGCTCCGATCGATCGGCTGCAGATCGATCTCACAAACTGATCGCATTTTGATGACATCAACATGTGAGGACGTACATGATGCGTGCGGACGTAACTGATTCGCTGCCGTAGTGATGTCATCGCCGGTTTGGAATTACTTTGACGTTTCGAGAAACAATGAAAAATGTGATATTTGCCCTGTATGTTCCAAAGAAATCTCACATGGAGGAGCAGTGTCCAAAGCATTTAATTAGACGAACCTGATTCAGCACTTAAGTTTTTAAGTTTAAAGTACTGCAAAAATATAACAAAAATATAACAAAAGGCATATCTATGCTATAACTTCATCTGAAAAAAAGGTTAACGGTGATCAGAGATCTTACATAACAGCATCGGAATCACGATGACAACAAATCGGTACTCGGTATTGGCTGCAAAAATCCTGGTCGGAGCATCCGTAGTAAATATACTAAATTAGAAATGAACAACTGTCCTTTTATTATTTCTCAAATGCTGCACATGTCTTTGTAAAATAAAAATATATTTTATGTCAAATAACAAAACTATTCTGCCATTTTAAAACAAATTCCAAATAATTCGTATTTTTTATTTCTTTAAAATAAACAAACCAAGACTGTGCTTTTCTTGGATTTTATTTTACGTTTAAGAAATATCAGCATATCCACGTTTTCCAAGTTTGCAGTAAACACAGCGGCCCCTGCTGTTCAAAACATGTATTGCGATTCAAATAACATCTCAACCGGCTTGAAACGTCACATATTATAATCGATTTTCAACCGGCTCACTGTGAATCGTTACATTCCTAATATTATAGTATTCTGTAGTGTTGACACAATAGTAAATTGATAAACTATAGTAAATAGTATTCTTTAATATTTACCACAGTATGGTTCCAAAACACTAGTATGAGTTATACAGCTTGCAAGAATAATACTTAAGTATACTACAGTATATTCTAATGTGGGTATGGCGTATATATATACTTGTAAAAAGTCAAAAAGAAAGGGAGAGAAAGAGAAAAACAATTTCAAGCTGAACATGCCTTAGAATGACTTATTAAGCTTTATAATATGCGTATGAGAGTATTACTGTCATTTGAGCAATATCCACAGGCTTGTGACAATCACAGCTCTAGGCATCCACACACATAGTTCTGTAATAGGTTGGATCAGGTCAACACCGAAGACGTTGAGCTCCTCTCGACACACTACATGTCTATACTGATCTCACATTACAGAACACCGCGGTTTGGACTGAAACCTGCCAAATCTGAAGTACAAACTTGAATGCATGCACATGCCAAAGTGCTGGTATGTTCATATGTTGAAATCCGAATTGAGCTAACTGTCTTGAGAACGTTAATGGGCTTGACATACATCTGTCAGTGGATTTGGCTCATATTGCTGAGAGTAATTGCCTTTCTGAGGGAAGCTTGAACAGGGCAACACGGCATAAACTAACACAGCTGCTCTTTATGTGTTTATGGTGTGTGTGTAGGGTGTGGATGGGGGGATTTGAAGAAAGCGAGGAGGTTTATCATAGAGTTAGAAAGCGACACTTTTCCACCCTATCCGTGGCACAAGTAAGACCCCCAGACGCTTCATGCCATAATCCCCATAATCACAGTTTCCTTTGAGAAACACATTAAGCCAATCTGGCAACACACAGTAGAATGCAGTCTTTCTCTTTAAAGGACATGCGAGATTGCAGTCGTTTCTCTAACACAACTGTCAAGCAATGCGACACGTTTACGTAAAAATTGAATTCTGTATGTTAAATCCTGTATGACTTTCTTTCTTCTGCAGAACACAAAACAAGATATTTTGAAGAACGTTGGCAACCACCAACAACACTGACCCCAATTAACTTCCATTGTATGGATGCAAAATCCTTATTTTATGTTAATGTTAAGCCAGAGACGTCCCTCAGAGTCAAGTTAGTCCTTAAATTCAACAGAACATTTAGTTAGTAAAACAATGATTGCATGGGGGACACATAAACGCTCAGTATAAAGGTCAAATACCTCCATCCATCAAAAACCTCAACGTCAGCCATCACATGCCTGTTAATCTCCAGCCAATACAACTGATCCAGGATCAGCTTTGTCAGCCGCATATCGGCCACAAACAGCGTATTACATTTTCCAAGATGAACATCCCAGAGACCGGACTGTCTATGATTTGTGTAATGCGAAAACCACGGAAAGAGTCGGAAAGCAGACGTTAAAACAGAAACCAGACATAAACAGTGAAAACCGCAGAGTTTAGATGTTTCGATCACAGTTAGTGTTCGCAAAATTAGTGTGAATATTAGCGTAGAAAATGTCTTTTTGATGGTGTATGGAATGTTATGGCAGTTTGACAGCGACTGCTGAGAAGTAGCAGGGCAAATCCACACCTTGGGGATATTTGGGAAGTTGTTATTGGACAGAACCGTATGACAATGTCAGCACAAATGTCAATGCAACAATCAATTACTCATTGAACTTTGAACACTGCGGCAACTGAATCATAATGCATTATGATTTACCAATAATTCAAATGTAGATTAAAATGTTACTGTCAAACATGTATGAATGAAGTTTTTAAGAAATTAAAAATGTATTTTAACTTAATAAATATACAGCAGTGAAGAGTGCAGTTTTTCTGATTTTAAAATGTACTATTTATGTGTTTAGATAAAATGATCATTTTTGTTTCAGTCTGTGAAGTACTGACAAAATTTCTCCCATATTTCAAATAAAATGATTGTGTCTATTTGCATTTATTTGCAAAAAATGAAAACTGGAGAAACAGGTAAAAAAAACAGAAAAGATGCTGTGTATTTTATCAGACCTCAAATACAGCAAAGAAAACATGTTCAGATTCACTTTTAATCAACACAACATTAATATCTATCTGTACATGTACAGTATTTAGGAAACGTTTTTTTTTATATGCGATTTTGTTGAAATTCAACAGACCCTGGACTGGAACGGTCACAATATATCTAGAAAATGCTAATTGAATGAAACTTATATAAATAAATCAAAAAGTGCATCTTTCCCTTAATTCCAAGATAATATACATTATAATACACCAAATGGCTTGTTTTTCTTTCAAGTGTGCTCACTATGAACATGCCTTGCAAGAACAAGAGATGCACATTATTAGCTGAACTATTTCTTGAATTTAGAATCTCAGGAAAAGTACAAATTACAAAAAAGAACACAAAGAAAATGGCAAAAAAAAAGCATGAATAAAAAGGATAAGGCATTGAAAGCATCAATACTTTGATAATGCAAGCAGCAAAAAGTTTGAAAATCCATAAACCCTTATATAACCTTAACACTCTCATTTAAGAATTGGTGCAATGTATTTTCAGCTTGACCGCACTGGAATTTGTCACTATTTTACGAGGTGAATATTTGTACTGTATGTGAATTGTACAAAAACATTTGGGACGGAATCAGATCATTCAAAAAGTATAAGAGAGATTTTCAAATATTTATACATTAGCCACCTCATAAAATAGTTACAAACTGCCATGAGATTCTGTTGGTATGTTGGCGGTCTGACCAAAAGTTCAGAAGTGCTGATACACAAGCACGATAATGTATGAATGATGGTGATAAAACGTTTGGCACAGCCGTCTATCCGCATCCTAAATAGACAGCTCCCCGGCACCATTTAAAATCTTTAACACAACACAGGAGATTTATTGGACACCATATGTGCGATGGCTGCACGGTACGCTTCATAATGTGCTCCAGGCCGCTTTCACTACCCATTGTGTGCTCTCAAGCCTCTCGGTAGCTGTGTTTGTTCGGTAGAGTTGTTGGTGTTTCCAAACACAGGGGTGCTGAGAGACTATTGCTGTTTGTTTTTATTGTTACCAAGATCCCAGAGGAGAGATTTTATCTTCAGCACTCAGAAGAAATTGGGATCAAGAGTGACTCGCTGGGATTAAGTCGGCACTTCTCTCTGTCTAAACTGACTCAATGTCTTCATTCACAACTAATTAAGAACAACTTGTTTTCATTTCTAATCATTAAATCAAATCATTCTCTTTTCTTAAATACCTCCTTAAGATTTATACAGTGGGTCCTTACATCACCTTGGGCCTTTATTTTGATTGAAACATTTTTGATAATTTCATATTTTCCATTGACTAATGACTACTTTGCATAGTAATCGAAAGTGTGAGAACTATGAAACAAAGTAGTGAAAGTATAAACTATCAAGCCAAATAATAATTTGACAAATTAAAAATTGGATTTCATCTGTAACTAAATTGACGGCAGCACGAAGAGTTTTTTCTTGTTGTTTAATTTTAGAGTCAAGGTCCAAAAAATGATCTAGACTTGGAACTCGAGAAAAAAAATCACAGTTAGGGTCTCTTTAACATTTCAGTTATTTCTCATAGACCACAATGAGATTAAATGGAGAGAGCATCATATCAGATATTTCTCTCGAAACAAACAAAAGAGGCAGAAATCTCAGAAATGTCTCCATTAGAGTTTCAGAAAAGAGCTCAACGTCACAAACTGAGCTCAAATCTGCAATCAAAAGTCAATATTATTGAAGATCTCAATATGAACTCAAACATTTCTCATCATATTGACCCAAATCCAGATTATTTTTCTTCTACAATCTACATTCGTTTTACTCCTCCAATACGCTTCACTGTTTTTCAAGCAGTTTTGGGAGAAACTCAATTTGAAAACGAAGTAAAACTGAGAACTCCATCAAATCTCGTGAGCAACATCTGAGCAATACAATTTTCCTTTGGGCAAGGCTGGTGAACAAAGTTTATGCTGAAGTTGCGGTATAATATGTACATTTGTATGATTATGAAATATATAAACATGAATATTGTATATAGAAATAGCTTTAAAACATCAATATATCCTCATTCCCTCAACCGAGCCCAAAAACGGATCTAATGAAACGGCTACGATTCGATTTATAAAGAAGCCACTGTCAGATGAAGGCAAACACTGATTCCTTTGAAATATAATCTTGTCGAATTTGGCTCTCTTGAGTCGAAAGTAATTGCTTCTCTTTTATGGGAGTGAGACCGTCACAGCCAGAAGAGAGCAGACGGAAAGAAACTCCAAACGTAACATAGCGCTTCCATCCTGCATCCCGTTCCCAGGATGTAATTTTCATAAAATGCGTTTACCGCTAAAGCTCATAACTTCACAGCCGCTTAGCCTGTGTTTACATGAAAGTCAAACTGAGAAATTAAACTAGCTGTGGAAAAGTGTGCCAGGCTGCCGTGAGATGACAGCTTACATGCGAAGTTCAAACAGGTGTTCCTATTACCACTTCATTTACCGTCTCACTTCAGTGCCCAGAGATTCTCGCTCGTGGTGCCGACACAGGGCACTTGGCACATGCACAGGTACTTAGACTTGTTTTGGAGGCTTTTGTTTGGATTGGAATCCAAACAAAAGACTGGTGCCACCTGCCCTAACATCTAAACCTCAGGCAGTATCCTTTCGACAAAAGAGCTTTCAGATGAATCCACCGGGCACTGGCTGATGGACTGACGCATGGCCCTCTGCAAACAACTTTCATCTAGCTATGAATCCTGGGTAAAGATCAACAAACACAGAGGAGCATTTAATTGCTCTTTCATGGCTCAAAAGATCTCAGTTGTGTTTAAGTATCAACTTTGTCTCAGGTTTCTCTTAAAATTGCTAAATAGAAACAAATGAGACAATTGTTTAAATACATAATGAGAATGGAGGTGTAAAATGAATGTCAATTGTATAGAGGTACTGTAAAATAATCTTCGTTCGTATTGAGATCTTTAATAATATTGACTCGACAAATCTGAGTTCAGTTCTAGACATTCGAGATTTCTGTTACTTTACTCGGGAGAAATCTCTGAGGCAAACGTTTCATTTCCTTGATGCAGGGCTGTACGTTAACAGAGGTTTAAAGTTTTGTAGCACAGGCCCAACTGTTGCAGCGTAAGTAAAAAAACGTCTGTTGTCATCATAAAAAAAAAGATCACATACAAGAATAATGTACGTCCTGCTTCATTGGGCCAACATTATTCCATTAACATTTGGAAATAAAATGCATCATGACCTAAACTTCAACCCTGAACCACAAAACAAATAAAACGGTTTCCAAACATTCCTCATGCTTTTATTGAATTGCTTTCTGTCTTTCTGTGCCTCTGCAGAATACAGAGGTAAGAGGAGCATTTCTCTCATCGCGGCGGACAGTAATCCCGGTGGCACGAAACCCGAGCGTGAACAGTCTCGGTAGGTAGTGCCAAGCAGATGGAAGTCATCTTTCATCGAGGTGAAATTTACACGAGGTCAAGGTCTTTGCGAGCAGCCGATGGCATGAAGGCTGGAATTAACTACAACAGCGATAGTGCTGCATCAACACACACGACTGTGATGATAGAAAACTCTTCCTTCTCCAATCAAGGAAACAAAACACCGTTAGCTCCGGCTGGAATGCGATATCAGAATCCCGATTCGCTTTAGAAATTTTAACAGGCATAACTTTGGACGGCTTCACGCTGATAGGGATAATGGACAGAATAAGTGGTGTCCAAACTGTAGGCCATGCATTACAGAAATGTGGAATTCTGCTCTGATATAAAACGTATTTAAGTGTGGTGATAAGAGCTTTGGACTGAAATTTAGTAAGGCTTCCAAAAGAATCAGCTTCAAATACCAAAATGCCATTGCAATGCATTACCTGTGATCACTGAGGACACAGAAAAGCAACTAAAGATGCCCCGTCGTGATGCAAAGATCCAAACGAGTCTGCATTTGACGTTTCACGGACTTGATAATCTCTTATTACACTTTTAACCGTAACTCAGTACAATCACGAAGATACCACAGTTCCTCATGATTGACACATCAGAGAGCTCTGTCACCGTTTCAGCGTCCATCAGGCCATGAGAGGGTTAAATTACTGATGGCTGACAGAGAAAGCGGTTGGAGGATAAAGAGAAAAATGTGGCTGTGTATGAGACACATTGAGTAAAGGATCCCTGTCAGAAATTACAGCCTAAACGTCTTAGATTTCCAACTGATATTTTAGAGATTAGGGCACTCGTTGCTCTAACGTCAGTTTGGATGGATGTGTGTGTTTTTTCTAAGTGAGGCTACATGCCATCAACGTCAACTTGTTCCTGTAGTGTAGAGAAAATCACTTGTTAAAATGAGTTCACCCAAAATACGTTTTGTTCCTGTAGCTCTATTCTATTCCATTCCTTAAACGAACAACTTTAAATATAATAGTCAACACTAAAGCTTTCTGCCATCATCACTGTGGTTTCAAAAGAAAAAGACAAGGACACAAAATATCTCAAGGACACAGAATGGCTCGCTCAAAGAAACTAATCTCCAGGGCATTTCCCCTTAAGCCAGCCCAACCTCTGCTCTTTGGGATGAAGATCTTTCAGCCACCCAGCCTGTAAAAGTAATTCCTCTAGCAGGTGTGCAGGTAGTGAGCGCTCGGTTAATCTTAAAGAGTGAAGTGGGCAGGAAAGGGAATCATGGGTCACTGGGAGGGGACGAGTCTCACACCAGACAGGTGTATGGAGCTGAGGATTGTGGGGGATATCGAGAGCAGCGTCCCTTGATATGAGCAAAACGATCGCTGTCACCCCCTCTCTCTCAGGAGACTCTGTTACCTGGTCAGACCACCTCCAGGACATCTGGTGCATTTAGTGAGTCAGAGAGAAAAGCGTTCCCAGTGTGTCTCACGGTGGAGCTCTTTTGATTTATTGGTGTGGACTATCTGATCTTTACCGTGATTCAAACGTACATCTTGCTTTGATCGTGCTTTTGCAACGCACGTATGCACTTAGCACCTTAAGGCAGTTTGGTCTACTGAATTGAATGATGAAGTGGTTGATGAGATCTGGGAAGAAGCCTATCGAGAATAAAGAACTGTTCGGTAAACTCGAGGTATAAATTATTTCAGTTCAAAGTTGTGCATCGCCTTCACTATTCTAAAACTAGATTAAACAAAATATTTCCCTCTATATCGTCTCAATGTGACCTGTGCAATATGGCGGAGGGGATACTAGCACATTTATTTTGCTTTTGTCCTACTCTGTATGATTTCTGGTCTAACATGTTTGAGTAGTTTTCAAAGGCTGATGGAACTAACATTCAACCTGACCATAGCCTGGCTATTTTAGATATTCTGCTGTAATGGATCATCTCTCCCTCATACTCATCAGCAGGCGCTAACCGTATAGGCATGATTGCAGCCAAAAACGTGATAGTCCTCAAATGGAAATCCCCACAAGCCCCTTGTCTTCAAAGATGGTTGAACGAGATGCTCCATGTTGTCCAAATGGAACAGTTACGTTTTAGTGAGCTATGCTCTCAAAACAGATTTGAAGCCATATGGGGACCTTTCTTGAGACTCTCGGAAATTTAACTGATATATATTTGGTAAACCTATCATATATTTTGTCTTACATATATTTCTATTTATTTACTTTTTCCAGTGGAGAATATTCTTATTTATACATAATTCTGAATATTGTCTTCTAGGTTGATATCGTCAAATTATAGAACCCAATGTTGGGTTGAAAATAAGTACTATGGAGCAAGAGAATATAAAAAATGTTGTACTGCATATTAAAAAAACTATTAAACATGACATTAGAAATTTAATCAGTGGTTGACCAATACAGTATACAGTCGTGGCCGATATTTAGATTTTTTATTAATTAACAGCATCCACCAATAAATATTTTGGCTACCATAGAGCACTTTAGACAACAATTTGTTACAGGATAATGTAACTAGAGGAAGCTGAACTATTTTTATATGTACAAATTTCTTGTAAACATTTCTGAAGTAGCTACTTCAACACAATCCCATGGCAAAAACGTAACTATTTTACGAATTGGGCTAGTTCATATGAATTTGTACGATCTCATTCATACATTTTTGTACGATTTGCTTTCGCGCCAGTGACGTTAGGGCTTAGTATTTCTTTTTTCTAATTATCGTGGATTTTTGTACAATTCACAATGTATGAATTCGTACGAATAAGCCACCTCGTAAAATAGTTACGAATTCCTGTGAGATCAGGTTGGCTACTTTAGAGAATATTGCTTAAATATTATGCACAATAAATGTAGTTATAGTTTCACCAATTTTCTGTATGTCTCTCATTACTTTTGTGTTATATCGACCTCAATATTAGCATCAGCCATTAAATAAACATATCGGTCAACCACTAATTTTAATATCAAAAACAACTTGTATACGGTCTTATATCACATTAAGATTAATTGTGGCGTTTGAAATAAAGGCAAAACTGCCGGTCTAAGTGTTCCCACCTCATCCACACCTGGATGCTGTTACACACATGTGTGTTTGAGCAATGTAAGATAAGTCTAGGTACTGTTAACAATGGCATAATTTCTCTAGCAGTTCATGTGATGCAATGCACAGAATTTCTTGCCTCTGTATAGTATGCACATGATGTTTGACCTTTGTTTTGAGTTGGCCTTTAGTTTGTGACTAGTTTGTTTTAGCCACGCAACTGACAAACACTATACCTTCAATTCAAATTTTAGTGTTTCGCATTTTTTCAAAGCAGCTTACAGTGAATATATTTTTGCAATGTAAAAACTAAATACTTATTTACAACAATGCCTTATATTTATATTAGCATTATTAGCTCTTTAACTGCAACTGGACTGTTGTATTCAGAGTATATCTTGAAGGGATAGTAATATGACAACTTTTTGCTACACCTGCCTATGTCCGGTGACTTGGGAAAATCTACCTGCCAACAGTTTTTGCAAAAACAGGCAGTTACTACCACACCTCAACATATTTAGGTAACACTTTACAATATGTGACCCTGACCACAAAACCAGTCTTAAGTAGCACGGGAATATTTGTGGCAAAAGCCAACAAAATATGGGACAAAAGTTTTATTTTATACCAAAAATCATTGGGATATTAAGTAAAGATCAAGATATTTTGTTAATTTCCAACCGTGAATGTATAAAAACTTTATTTTTGTGAGTAGATGCAATAAATCACGAACAAAACGAGCCGGAAACACACCTACAAACAATGCTTGCTTCTGTCGCTCTTTGGGAATTTTCAAAGCCTTTTGCAAAATTGCTCCAGTGTATTTTAAAACTAAACATGATTTGATGACCACGGTTTCTTTAGTTCTGATCTGTAGTCGTGTGTTATTTGTTTGCACTTACTGGGTTGAATTAAAATTTGAGTGACATTACTTGGTATAAGAATTCATAGTGTCTCATGAGATGCAAACTGTCCCAATTTGTCTCTGTGCTGTCCAGAAAATAATATAGGTCATGCTGAATCAAGTTTAACATTCGACCACACATTCTAGATTCGTTCGCACAGTCTAATCACACTACAATTGGAATGTGGAGGAAAAATGATAAATTCACATTAAATAGTTTGAACTGTTATGATCGTGGTCCCTGTGAAGAAATCTATTTCCTTATTAAGCTTTATCATTTTAGATACTTTCTAGAGTATAAATCTGTGCGTGGCTTTTTGTCTGAATTCATAAAAAGTACAAGAAACACAAAAACAAGTGCAACTATGCTTTACGGTTGATTGCATTTAACTTGACAGGTCTAATTAAAATAAGCAAGAGTATAGCTCTTAATACAAAGTACCCACATTCTGATTTCCATCTGCTTAATAAATGTCCAACAACATCCACCTGTTGTAAGCTGGTTAGGTAAATGAACAAGTCTAGAGAATCATTACGCTAATCACTAGAGGGGCGGACCCGTCCTGATTTCCAGATGTATAAATTTTGATGCTGGCTTCCAAAAGCTTCATGGAAACGCAAGTGTAGCAATGATGGGGCTGTGGCAAGTTGGATTTGGTTTGGTACTTGTTCTTGCGTTTGGCTTGTCTGATGCACAATGGCGAGGAAGATCGGCGCAAACTCAGAAACCTCGTACATTTAGACCTTGGTCACAAATGCAAGTACTTTAGCAGAGTGAAACCAGGATGCCTCAGTTTCCCCAAACCAACAATCCCATGCTTGTGCCACAGAGATTTCCTTCTCAGTTTTCAATGCAGACTCCTGATATGGTTGGTGGAAAGCCTGGTCAAGATCCTGTCGGTGTTCAGTCTAAACAGTATTTGCAGGGTCCGATGGAAAAACTGTTGTGGACCTTTCCAAGACTGCCAGAAGAACCGGTACAGCCAGAGATTCCTTTTGAGCTGTGGAACCCTATTCCTGCCAACAGTGTAGGAGCTCAGTGCCGTGAGAATTCTGTGTATGTGGAAGTGATGGAGGACTTCTTTGGGACTGGAAAACAACTAATGGCTTCTGGTTTTGCAATGGGAGGCTGTGGACCAATAGGGCAGGACGATAATGCTCGAGTGCTCATGTTTGAGTCAGAACTGCATGGATGTGGCAGCATGTTAACTGTGAGAAGACTGATCCTCTTACCAAAAGTGTTTACGTTCTGAATAATTCTTGAGTAACACTCTTGTTTCTTTAGGTGACCGAAGATGCGCTTGTTTATACCTTCACCCTGGTCTATAGTCCCCAAGAGGTTTCAGAGGGTGTTCCCATTTTCAGGAGTAGTGGTGCTGCTGTCAGTATTGAGTGTCACTATCCAAGGTAAGGTTCTGAGTTCAAGATGGCTGCGTACTCATGCATGTAGTAAAATATTTGGCAGTTTGTGTTGACCAACTTTCTATCTACAGAATGCATAATGTGAGCAGCAATGCCCTGGTGCCCGCTTGGGTACCATATGCAGCTACTAGGGTCGCAGAAGAGCGGTTGGTCTTCTCCCTCAAGCTTATGACTGGTTTGTATTATTATACTGCTTTAGCTTTTAATGTGGTTTCAACTTAATTTTGTTGACCATGTCTAATTGTTCCTTGAAACAGATGAGTGGCAGTTTGAGAGACCTTCAAACCAGTACTTCCTGGGTGACATTGTGAATATTGAGGCCTCTGTGAAGATTTACAACCATGTACCTGTCCGTGTGTTTGTGGACAGTTGCGTAGCCACTGCGTCACCTGACGTGAACTCTGACCCCAGATACTCATTCATTGAGAACAATGGGTACGACATGCCCATTTACCCAGCCTATCCTAGAAGTATTGCAGGGTGTTTAACTTGTTTCTTCACCAGGTGCCTGGTTGATGCCAAGTTCACCGGCTCTAGCTCTCGCTACCTGCCTCGAACTCAAATTGATAAGCTGCAGTTTCAGCTGGAGGCTTTCAGGTTCCAGCAAGTGAACAGTGGGCTGGTATGTATTTGCATTAGTTTTGAGTACATTATAGTGCACTGTTTGGAAACCTGAATCCTGTTGTCTTTGCAGGTCTACATCACATGCACTTTGAAGGCGGTTCCTGTAGCCACTCCAACAAATCCTGAGCAAAAGGCTTGCTCGTTCTCTCCTAATGGGTATGTTGTCCCCAAATAGCCTTCACTGTGTCAGTAGGGTGACGTTTATCATTGAGCATGTCTTTGTTTGGCAGGTGGGTGTCTGTAGATGAATCTGATCAGGTGTGTGGCTGCTGTGACTCAACCTGTAGCGGAAGTAGTGCAAGCGATCAGGTTCTTCGAGGTATGGGTTAACAAATGGACTAACTAAGGATTCTGATTATGGTCTTGGAAGTTTCTCACTAGTCTGTTCTCCGTAGATCTACGGTGGGAGCAAGCATCTGTTGGGCCCCTCCATGTGAAGGAATTTGGCTTCGGTCGACTGTAATCTGAAATTGCTATGAGGTCAAGTGATAAATAAACTGTTCTTAATTGATTTATACATGGTCTATAAGTGGTCATCCCTCAAGAAGTCTTGCACATCTCATTTAGACGTTTGCCACTTTATGGTTCTGATTTGTCACTCAATGCCCTTGTAACTGAAGTGATAATTTGGATGAATACTTGTTACAGGACTTTTACTGCATTTTGCCAGGTAATGCATGGTAGGTACAAAAAAAGCCTATAACTACTGAAACATAAAATATCCCTATACCCTGAGGGTAAATGATAGGTGAACAATAGTGTAGAAGCGCTTAACTTTGGTTGTGAGTACTTCACACAAACTGAAAATTATTCCTTAAATCTGAATTGCTTGACGTGTTTTCCAAGGGTCACGATATTGACTCGAACATGGTTAAAATGAGGACAGCCTATTTGAGGTCGAGCTTCCAAGACTCAGGAAGCCTGTGAAGAGCTAAATGTGTTAATGGCATAGCTTCTCTAGCAGTTCATGTGATGCCTGCATAGGTGGTAAGTGGTGTTGTAATGGAAGCTAGAGTTTTTCTTGAGTAGCATAGCTGAAGCATGAAGATGGATTCTTGCCTCTATATACACTGTTGGCTATAGTATGCACATGCTATTAGATTTTAGCATACCACCTTTGTTTTGAGTTGGCCTTCAGTTTGTAGTTGGTTTAACCAACGTGACTGACAACCACTATACGTTCAATTCTAATTGTACTGTAGTTTTTTGCAAAGCAGCTTAGTGAATGCATGCCTTGTATTTTGCATTGCAAAATACGAAATACTACTACACAATGCCTTATATTCGCATTAACTCTTAAAGGCGATTGGACTGTTGTATTCGGAGTACAGGTACATCTAAAAAAATTAGAATATCGTGAAAGGTCAATAAGTTTGTCACTCATTTCAGAAAGTGGTACCCATATATTATAGATTCATTAGTGTATTTCAAGCTTTTCTTAATTATGATGATTATGGCTTACAGATAATGAAAACCCCAATTTAAGTATCTCATAAAATTAGAATATTACGTAAGATCAATAAAGAAAGGATATTTTAAACCGATGTCAGGCTTCTGAAAAGTATGTTCATTTCTATGCACTCAATATTTGGTTGGGCCTCCTTTTGCATGAATTACTGCATCAATGTGGCGTGGCATGGAAGTAATCAGCCTGTGGCACTGCTCAGGTGTAATGGAAGCCCAGGTTGCTTTGATAGCGGCCTTCAGGTCATCTGCATTGTTGGGTCTGGTGTCTCATCTTCCTCTTTACAATACTCCATAGATTCTCTATGGGGTTCAGGTCAGGCGCGTTTCCTGGCCAATCAAGCAGGCAGGTGCCAAGTCCTGCTGGATAATGAAATCAGCATCTCCATAAAGCTTGTCAGCAGAAGGTAGCATGAAGTGCTCTAAAATTTCCTGGTAGATGGCTGCGTTGACTGAACTTCAGAAAACACAGTGGACCAAAGTCCTCTTTTCAGATGAAAGTATATTTTATATAAGCACTTAATGCTTCCTTCTGCTGACAAGCTTTATGGAGATGCTGATTTCCATAAGAAATCTTATGGAAATTAAGAAATATTCAGTGCTGAATATACCGGTATTCAGGGACAGGCACTACAATGGTTCAGATCTTACTTATCAGACAGACATCAATTTGTCCATTTAAATGGGGAATCATCAAATCTAACTCAAGTAAATTAT